>NC_056742.1:226542167-226581732 GCF_019279795.1 Protopterus annectens
AGCCACAGACAGAACAGGGGCTATTTTGAACAAATGCAGAGAATTATAATAGTAACAATGAAATACACCACTAAAACAGTTATGGTCATTGTATATATAGTTTCAGTAAAAGGAATGCATTATTACATATTCATCATATACAGATTTGGTAGACATTCAGAAATGCCTTGAACTGAAAGTCTTTCAGTAAGACATGATGACACTGTGGTTTTCAAACTATATTAATAGAAAACATAGGTTACATGCTATACATATGTACAAACATAGAAATAAATATGGTGAAATGTATAGATTGTATTTGGTGTGGCACAGCAAATAGGATTATCACCTCACAGCTAGAGGTTCCCCTGTCTGATTCTCAGCTGGAGTCCCTTCTGTGTAGAGTCTGCATGTCCTCCCTGTTTTTTGGTGGGTTTCCTCTGGGTGCTCCAGTTTCCTCCCACATTCCAAAGGCATGCAGTATGTGGACTGGACACTAAATTGGCCATAGATGTGAGTGTACGTGTAAGTGTATGTTGTGGAAGAACTACTGTGGCAGGGCTAGCCACCTGGTAGTATAAACCTTGGCTCTAGATGATCGTCAGTGTTAAAGTGACACCTCAACCCCATGTGAAAACAATGAGAACACGGGGCTATGGATGGATGGATGGTATAAACTAGATATGCTTCAACTTTCAAACGCTAATTATTGTAACTGTACTACAGTCTAATACTAGGGAAAGGTGTGAAAGCTCCAACCATTTTTGCACAATGCAGGGAAGAAAGAAGTAAGAAAAGAAATCCAGGCTGAGTAAACCTTGGCTGTAGATGACGGCCACGTCTGAAGTGACACCATGACCACATGTACAAAAAAGGGTTGTGGATGGACAGAATCAGTATAAGACAAATATTTACTCAGTGACCGCTGAAGTACAGTGTCAGCTAATGGGAAAATACTCTTAGCACAATGATTTGATTTTGTGTCAGCTACTTGACATTTTTAGAATTCTTCTAGAATATTTGGACATTTGCATTACAACAGATTTGTTTCCAAGATCCAACTGTCCAAAGAAATGTTGCCTGCGAACGGAAGAAACAATGCGGATGATTAGAAAAATATATCAACATGAGTACACACACTAATAAGGAATACTAATACAGACCATATGGAAAATAATTACCAGTGAAGGAAAAAACATAAAAAAACTACTACTGCCTGGGCTGGAATAATTAGTCCACACAGGTTTGCAAACACAATTACATATTAAAGTAGATATAACTTCACTGCCGCAGAACCTGCATGTCTGAATGTGACTAGGTGGCATCTCTCGTTGAATGAAAACCATTCATTCAATGAACCTAATAGCCCATGGGTGCTGAAGGAAAATACAAATGGACAAGCTTCAACTGTAAGCTCTTAGTACTTCCTAGAACAGCCCTCCTCTACTGAAGTTTGTGTAATTTGACAAACAATATGTTAGTAAAACCTCTCTGAAAACCATACTTCTGGGCATATCTCTCAACTGTACTGATTTTCGCAGACTGACCAGATTTTTGCCTCATATTTTTGGTCCGTTTTTAATAAAATTGAGGCTTTCTGACATATCCGTGGCAAATCATTAAGGATTGAAGTTAAAAAATAATGGCAGACATTTGAGTTTCAGACTTCATGCCCTTCGGAAAATTCATGCAAATGAAAAACCTGTTATTCTATCAACTTTCTAAGTTTGCTAAGTTTCTAAGTTTGCTAAACACAAAAACACAGAAACCTGATCTCAACCACGATGTAGGTATATAACAAGCAGAATCACAGTTAATAATCCAAAAAGTAGATCAGTAGACGTAGTAATTGTATAAAAAGTCTTCTTTAATCTAAAACACAGTGGGTAAAGGTAAGCGCTTTCGCGTGGTCACAGCCACGCTTCCTCAGACGTTAAGTTTCTAAGAGCAATATTTAAAAATTGTCCCTATTTTTGGACCTTTAACCCACTTTTATTATGGCTTCTTCCAGATTTCTTGCTCTTAGAGGTTGAGAGGTATGCTTCTGGGTGAACATTTGAGTTACAGAGCACTAAAATGTAAACAAACTCCTCTAGCAAAAGTCTTAGGTAATGCCTCTCTAAACATATATTTTTTGTGAAAGTGCCTGTCTGGCTGTAAGGCATCTGTGGCTTTATTTAGAATTCTACACTGCTGAACCTGCTAAATGCTACTTCATTCCCTATTAACTAGTGTCTGGACTGCTATTTTATGTATTTAAATTTGGTAGAGACTGCTATTTCTGCCATCATATTACTTGGAAACTGACTTCCTGAATTCAGAAGTTTACAAAACAATGTCATATGCATTTGAAAGGGCTTGGATTGGAAAGCAAAATGACAGAAAGATTACTTGTATAGGATGTATTGTAGTGCAGATATTAACCTTTGTTTGTAAGTTGCTTTTCATATTTTCATATAACTCTCATATTTTTTATAAATGACTGAGTTATATATTATCAGAGAACATCATATAAGATGTCATGGATGAGAGGCAAAATAATATAAAGTGACTGTCTGTGAACAATGCACTGCACAGATATTGCTTCTTGCCTGAACTATTTTTGAAGATATGCAATAGTACCATATTTAAATTAATATTGCAAAGTAAAGTAATTTACAAACTGCACCATGTTCTTCGCTGAAACTTTAAAAGTTGCTGGCAAAAGCTATGAATAATAATAATTGCACCTTGTGGTTTTTACGTTTTGTTATTTACATATGTGTGTGTGTGTGTGTGTGTGTGTGTGTGTGTGTGTGTGTGTGTGTGTGTGTGTGTATATATATATATATATATATATATATATATATATATATATATATATATATATATATATATATATATATATATATATCTGGGATTTTTTTTGTTTTTTTTTTAATCTGATTAAATTTTTAAATTAGTTTATCAGACAGACTCAGTCAGTCAGGAAAGGCTCCGTCATACATGCCCAAGTATATATACCACACAGAACCCTTGGAAACCAAAATCTTATGAACTTTTACTTAGAAGCATGGCTGGGTTAAACCACAAAAAGAAACTCCTCAACAGTGAACTCTGAATCAAACACTTTGATTTCAGAAGCAACAAAGAATGCATTCTTTCTACTAGTCAAGTAGTGCAGTAGCATAGGCATCCCCAGACATTTGCACACACACACACACACACACACACACACACACACACACACACACACACACACACACACACACACACACACACACACACACACAGTTAGCATCCAATACCTACCTGTTGTGGAGACTGAAAACACACAGGATACAAACACTGACTATAGACAAGACAAAGCATATTACTTTCCACCAAGGATGAGCAGGGAGCCAAGCCCCCCCTTGCAACCCCCACACCCCCTGCTACTTAAATACATCAACTCTGAGATCGCACTCCACAGAAAAAAGGTGAACATACCATTACATGTTTCACGACTGCCTGTTGTAACCTTAATAATGTTCCCTTCTAACTTGCTACACTACAACATAATTCATGTTAGTGTAGTGAGGGTGCAATCTCAGAGTTGATATATTTAAGTAGCAGGGGGTGTGTGGGGGCCTCTGCTCATAGTTGATGGAAAGTAATATCCTTTGTCTTGTCTTTGTTTCTCTGTGTCCTTGTACGGGAATATAGTCAGTGTTTGTATCCTGTGTGTTTTCAGTCTTTTGGGATTTAGGATTTTGAATTTTCAGGATTCTGGGTGTCAGTCTTATGAGATTTGAGATTGTGAGTTTTCAGTCTTCTGAAGTGAATCCATATATATATATATATATATATATATATATATATATATATATATATATATATCAGCAAAGTGAATTGGGCCATTTCTGGAGATGAGCACATGCCTAATTATTATTACCCCTCCCTAGACTGTCACATTGACACACAGCTTTACCAACAAGGCTGCTCACCATGCAACAACTGACACCACTGGGAAATTATAGTGGTTGACTGGACTCTTAATCAAAAAAGCTTACCAGGGTATGGAAACATTTTTAAGTTAAGGCTGCTGCATCATGCAAGCCTTTCTAAATCCCAGGGATTGTTGGTTAAACTGAAAATCTAATCTGCTTTATTACTACAAACATTGCAGATGTGTTATTTTGTTTAATCATTGCTGTGTGCAGTTGAGAGAGGTCATCTGCAGCCAAGGTTGAGACCATAGATTTTGTATTTCTCTAAGTATTTCAGTAAATGCACATCCAGAAAGGAAATACTTGAAGTCATATGAAAGTTCTAGTTCACAGGGTAGAAGTGCTACTGATATTGTTTATGCCTAGTTTGTACGAAATATATAAAATACTGAGTAATCTATGTGTGGGACAATATTTTTAATTGTTGGTTGTATAATAAAATACTATTGAAAATACTTTGAAAGTGTTAATTACTATTGCATTTTTATTTTGATTTATTACTAAAAAGGCAGAGTAGTCTATTGGGGTACGTAGGCTTTTACAGTTGTTACTTTTAAAAACTGCTGATATGAACAAAACAAGCTCCTTAATTGTAAACTTTGTGATATTTCAGTCATTAATTTTATGGCCACCAAATGTTAGAATTGTCTTCACCACTGTACTTCATTCCTATCCCACATATAAAGTCTTCTACTTATTATTAGAACTATTTAGACGTCTAAATAAAATCTCATTTTACCAAACAAAAGCTGATTTCCTGCACTTCATATATGGGTCATAGAATATACAGACTGTCATGTTTTCTTTGTTCATTTTAAGAATTCCATATAATATCGTATCAAGAACTATGATTACTATATCTATGACTATATACTTTGTGCTGTTTTTATTCCTGCCAACTATCTAGCCTCCTTTTGATCAGACACTATGCTCCCTGGGCAGGGGAGAGCATCACACAGGCAACCACAATGGTACTTTCTGCTCTCAATAGCATTCTGCCATTATTCTTGATCCAGCCCTACCACCTGGAGGTGACTTGAGCACTTACTTCACTGCAAGAGTCACCTCTGCCTCACTGTACTTAAAGGTATGCTTCCTATCGTGCTGTCACCAGCTTGTTCAACCACACCAATGTCTTCTGCTGCATGCAGCATGAAGGACTATCACACTTTATCCAGGATCCTGTCTTTTTATTCTGTTATTTGGCTCCTCAGTTGAATTGATGGGCTGGACTCAAAATGGAGCTGGTTCCTTTTTTATTCTTAATAGTTAATGGGTACCAAATCTAGTAATGCCATCAGATACAAGATGATCCAGCTACTGCTCTGATTCTGTCACACATTTTCTCTTCTTTTACCCCAAGCCCCATTACTCTCATTCCCTTTTACTTGCCTGATTCACCGTCTTATCTCTTCTGTTATAACATTACTGATCTCCCCTAATTTCCACCCTTAACAATTTTCATTTTCAGCCATACCCCGATTAATAACACATCCCTCCTTTTTTATTTCCTCCATGTCCCTGCCCTTCATCTACTTGAAATAAGAATAGCATTCATCATTCTGTAACTTCCTTTTTATATAACTTGCTTCATATTACTGTCATTGTCTGCCACTCATTCCACACTGCCATGCATCCCCCTATATCTGAATGTTATCTACTTCCCCTAGCAAAGCCAACACTCCAGACATCCCCACTGAGCCTCCTCTTCTAATAATCTTGGAGTCTTATGCAACAAATGTAATAATGTCATATTTGTTCTTTCACTGACAATGATACCTTTCAACCATTTCACATGCTCCAACTCACCTCTCTTTACTTTTTTATGCCCCGGTTTCCTTATGTCATCTTTCCCTATAGTTATTGGAATAAGTTTCTACTTCTTTTCTCCTAAGTCCATATATATTCATTCTCTTATCGTTTTTCTGTATATCTCAGTTGCTCCCCTTTCCTTTCCTTTACTGCCTTCGTTCTTTCCTCTTTGTTTCTTCTCTTTCTTAAATACAGGGTTTATCCTGATAAATCCACCTCTTCTGTGCTAGCCCGTCTCACGATTACAGTCTAAATACCTTTTCATCTGCTCCAAGGTCATATATTGCCCTCATTTCCCCTATCTCTATCCTAACTAGCATCTGATTATCTAAACTTCTCATCCTTTGCTTTCATTTTACTGCATGCCTCCTAAACTACGGCATGCCCCTCCTCCTGGTGAATGTTAGGCCCTTGTTGTCTTATTTCTAATCTTATTTCCTCTCTGTGCATATCTATCACATGCTGCTCTTAGCTTAATCTACATAAACACATACACATACTCTAACATTTAAATTATTAATAACAGCCTCCCTCTCTCACCACTTCTTTCCTCTGATTCAGCATGTTTACCCCAATGTTCCAGTTGTCTAACTTTTCCTTTATATTACATCTCTAAGTATTTCCCCTTTTAAAGTTTCATAGAGTAATCCAAGGCTAACTGCCTTGCAAGCCATTTATTTTAAGCTTAGTAAATTATCCCATTTGGTACTTAAAATATCCTATCCTGCTGGAATTTAAATTCACCTAACCCTTTCCAGCTTCTATATTTATACATTACTCTAGTGAAAATTACTAGATCAAAACATAAATATTTTGATGGGACTCATGCTTTGGGATAAAGCATTCAGGAGCTGCTTCTGCCCATTAGTAGAATGCGAGGGTTCTGGGGGGTGTCCTTGGATAAATTTCCTATTTCTCATACACTGATTCAAGTTATGCTTGAATGTAGTCAGGGGTGAAGTGTGTTATGCAGTTGCAGAATCTGTTTCACAGCAGTGGTATCCATTGTGAGATATGCCTGTCCCTTCAAGACATTCTGTTAATGTTGCAGAAGAGAATTGAGTCCCTGGGTCAAGTATTTCAGATACCATTTGAATTGCAGATGTGAAGTAAATCCAAGTAATCATTCAGAGGATGCCACTTATGCCAGAAACAGGTCACATCTTAGGATTCTGTAAGAGAATGAGTATAGTAATAGAGCTTTGGGGTGGTCCATGTAGGACATACTGTTTAAGCCTTGTATCCTTTTCGTAAATGTATGCCTGCGAGTATTTCAGTTCTTCCATGTGCCTGGATAGATGCATGTCAAAAGGGGCATTTTGATTAATCATTGGCCAAATGAGGTCTGAATAAATGGGGACAATGACATCCCTGGTTCTAGAAACAGTCCCCTTGCTTATGAGCTGCATAGTATAGAAGGATTTCCTTACTACAGTAGACCAACGCTGGTCAAAAGTCAGGTCACTATCCACATAAGTTTCCAGATCATGAACTACTGTGTCATCTCTTAGGAATGTATTCCTGTATTATGGCTGAAACTTGTGTATATTCAGTCACTGCTCCTTGCTTGTAGTCATCTACTGTACAAACTTTTTAGCCAGAGCCCTTCTGGCTTTTAATTTTGAGAAGTAAATGCCAAACTGTAGAAGTCCCAGTAGCAAATCATGGGGGACTCCACTGGTGGCTGGTGCTTTTGTGAAGAGAGCTTAGCCTATTTTGATGTCCTGCATCTTATATATGAGCCAGATGGCAATCCAGAAGGTGTCACAGT
The DNA here is from genome assembly GCF_019279795.1 of Protopterus annectens. Lineage (NCBI taxonomy): Eukaryota > Metazoa > Chordata > Ceratodontiformes > Protopteridae > Protopterus > Protopterus annectens. Next base: position 226,549,698 of record NC_056742.1, read on the forward strand.
GGTTTATTAATAGTTTATTAAGCTTTTCTACTACGCATAAGTGGGTGTGTCAAAAGTCTTGGTTGGGTTGTGGAAGGTAGTGTGCACTGTTTTATCTTTGCCCTTTGTTTTTGTGACCTTTTCAAAAAAAGCCCATCAAGTTGAGCATGCATGACCTGCCTTTGATGAACCCACATTGAGATGGGCCCAGTGTTTGAAGGTTCACTGTGTCCTTATTTATTCATTCCATGATAATTATTTCAATGCTTTTGCATATGAGGCTGGTCAAATTTATGCATCTGTAAACGCATGTGTCCTTGGAAGGTCCTCACTTATGCAGAGGAATAAATGTTACTGTTGTCAATTCACTTGGTATAAAACCCATATGGAGGTTAAGGCTGAATAGTATTGCTAGGGGTAAGGCTATGTCATGCTTCTTGCTATTCAAAATGCATTCTGGGATATTGCCAGGACCCACTGATGCAATATGTTTTGCTTTAAATAGCACTTTCAGAACTTGTGTTATTGCAGGTGGCGAGTTGATTTCAGATATTTCATGTGAGATAGGAAGAAAAATGGGTAAAGTTTTAGCTTCATTTATTGGCCCAGTAGGGTAGCTATATTTTCAGCTTCAGTGTAGATAACATTGCTTACAATCAGCTCAGTGCATCATTGAATTTTGCCCCTGAGATTACGAACATAACTGAAAATGGCTGTGTGATTCTTTTTTGCTTAGGTGACTATTTTCCCCTCAAACTTGGCTTTGTTTGATGTAATTAAGCACCAAAGTTGCTTGCTTAATTTAATTTAATGATGAGGGTTATAACATTCTTGCATTGCTCTTCTTAATTTTAGCCAATAAGCTTTTCTTTTTATTCTGAAGCTTCTTGATATTAATGTTCTACTGGGGGGTGGGTATAGCCTTCAGTTGTTCCTACTGCGTATAGCTGCATCTATACAGCAGTTTAAGTGTTGGTATAGTTTAGTGGTGCATGTTTACACATGTTCAGTAGAGAAAAACTGGTTTGGTGGGGATATGAAGCTTGCCCATATATCACTTTGGAGCAGGTAGTTTGCCTTGGAGAAATTTCTAAAGGTACCGGGGGCAGGGAGGGGCCCCTGGATTCAGTTTTATTTTTGAAGGAGACATCCTTATGGTCAGATCTAAGAAGTGACAAAGATATGCAAGGGATGGTGAAAGATGCCCCAGTATTAGTAAGGACATAGTCTAAGAAATTATTTCCCATAGTGAGTACTCTAACTAGTCAGTGTATGCTGTTTGCATTGAGAAAGTCCAGGATTCTCTGTGCTTGTGTGTTAGTGGCATAAGTTTCCCAGTCTATAGCTGAATAGTTTAGATTGCTGAAGAAAATGATATTGGATTTAATAATGAGTGACTCTCATTCTTCTATATATGCATTATGGCTATCGTGGATCATACAAGAAGTTCTATAGCTAGCTAATCTGTTGGAAGGGATTTCTGATGGTGATTGCAACATGGAGACACTAGTGCATTATGCTGCTTAATCAGCCTTGATATTAGTCTCTTCTGAATGAAGACTGAGACACCTGCACCTTTCCCCCCTGCACAGTGAGTGCACTAAAAGTGTGGAAAGCACTTTAGCCTTCTACAGTTGGAGTACACACCTCCATTAGTATCAGTGATTACACAGATGCCTACTTCCCCCAGAGAGGTGAGGGCTTGTAATGGATGAAGTTTCTTATTTAGACTCCTAACATTGATTGGTAACACCTTCATATTTCTATTTTGCTTGTTTTATCATATCTGTAAGTATATCTGGCTGGCATTGCAGATAAAACGCACTGTGGGGCTAGATAATGTTTTTGCCAATGTTCAAAAGCCTAGAGTGGACAGACGCAGGCCATACCTACTATTATTTTTTTGCTCATATAGTGGCATCATCCTCAGAGAAGGTTGAATGCTGCTCAGTGCTAGACTCATACCTGCCTGGGACACACAGTCCGAGAGCTCCATCATGCCTCTCTTCATTTAATCCATGGAGGAGCATCACAATGCATTGACACTTACATATACTATGACATCATCATAAGGGAATTGTTGTTCAAGTACTTGCATGTGTGTATGTGTGTGTGTGTGTGTGTGTGTGTGTGTGTGTGTGTGTGTGTGTGTGTGTGTGTGTGTATGCGTGTATGCGTGTCGTCTGATGGTTCCTGGTACCAGGCAGACCACAAACTGTCACTCTTTCCTTGCTCAGCCTGATAAGAGGTATGTCTTACAGTAGCATCACCTATAACTAGAATGCTTGGTTAAGTGAATGCCTACCTTATGAGTTTAGCATCTATCACATTTGGATTCCTTGCTTTATGTGAAGTGTGTTGCTGAGGGTGTTTTGTGCCTGTGTTGTATTTTGAAGGTCTTTGAGGTTCAGGAAAGTTAATCTTTATAACCTCATCACATGAAGGATTATGAGCAGTATAACCTAAACATAATAAGGATTATGAGCAGATGAGCAGTATAACCTAAACATAATAAGGATTATGAGCAGTATAACCTCAGCATAATAAGGATTATGAGCATTATAACCAAAACATAATAAGGATTATGAGCAGTATAACCTCATCATAATAAGGATTATTAGCAGTATAACCTCAGCATAATAAGGATTATGAGCAGTATAACCTCATCATAATAAGGATTATGAGAAATATAACCTCATCATAATAAGGATTATGAGCAGGATAACCTCATCATAATAAGGATTATGAGCAATACAACCTCAGCATAATAAGGATTATGAACAGGATAACCTCATCATAATAAGGATTAGGAGCAGTAAAATCTCATCATAATAAGGATTATGAGTAGCATAACCTCATCATAATAAGGATTATGAGGATTATAACCAAAACATAATAAGGATTATGAGCAGTATAACCTTATCATAATAAGGATTATGAGCAGTACAACCTCAGCATAATAAGGATTATGAGCAGTATAACCTCATCATAATAAGGATTATGAGCAGTATAACCTCAGTATCATAAGGATTATGAGCAGTGTAACCTCAGCATAATAAGGATTATGAGCAGTATAACCTCATCATAATAAGGATTATGAGCAGGATAACCTCATCATAATAAGGATTATGAGCAATACAACCTCAGCATAATAAGGATTATGAGCAGGATAACCTCATCATAATAAGGATTATGAGCAGTATAATCTCATCATAATAAGGATTATGAGCAGTATAACCTAAACATAATAAGGATTATGAGCAGGATAACCTCATCATAATAAGGATTATGAGCAGTATAACCTAAACATAATAAGGATTATGATCAGTATAACCTAAACATAATAAGGATTATGAGCAGGATAACCTCATCATAATAAGGATTATGAGCAGTATAACCTAAACATAATAAGGATTATGAGCAGTATAACCTCATCTTAATAAGGATTATGAGCAGTATAATCTCAGCATTATAAGGACTATGAGCAGTATAACCTAAACATGATAAAGATTATGATCAGTATAACCTAAGCATGATAAGGATTATGAGCAGTATAACCTCAACATTATAAGGATTATGAGCAGTATAACCTAAACATAATAAGGATTATGAGCAGTATAACCTCATCATAATAAGGATTATGAGCAGTATGATGTTCATGGTGAAGTGTAGTGTGTGGATTACTGATGTCTCAGTTGTCTGTGCATGAGATTTTAGCTTCCAATATCATTACATAGGTACAGCTCTCCCACACTGTGTTAATGTTTGAGTAATAGATGATCATCAGAAAGCATGAGATAATTCTTACATTGTCTCAAGATGAGCATTTCAGTCAGGCTGGCAAAAGAAGTTGTGGTGAAGAGATGGTGCAAAGTTTAGACAGGAATGCTTTCGGGGGGGGGGGGGACTAAAATTGCTTTGCGTTGGGTTGGTGTTGGGATTCAGGAATTAGCTTAGGTAGATTTAATAATAAGTGGTGAGGGTGGTTAGGTTGGGATGTTAGATATCCAGGGCAGGCTTTAGTGCAGCTCAGGGTGTTATTTGTCTCATTCAGAGCAGGCTACTGCACCTCAGATTTAGGTTGCTAATGTCTGGATTAAATAGGCTTCCTGTAAAGAAAGGTTTTTGTGCACCCAACCAACTTCAGGGTGATTCCTACTGTAGCAGAGTGCTGAAGACAGCTCAACACACTTTGTTTTTCCCTATTTGGTGGAAAATCCTCACAGTTAAAGGTTTTCCATGTTTCTGACAGACTTGAGTAAAAGACCCTGGGTGATTTCCACTTAGTGCAGGTTGTAGGAGACAAGTTAGAAACAAAACAATATGATGCTGTGCTACAGGGACAAACATCCCTTGTTGGCTGGAAATTTAGGAGTTTCATTTTTAGAGTGAGGGTCTGGAAAACTGTGGCTACTGTAGCAACCAGGAGTAGCAACAGGGAGAGCAATACATAATATAATAGTGAATGGGGTGGGGAGATGTAATGATTCAACAATCAAAGAGCAAGGAAATCAGCAGTAGTTGTAACAAACAGAAAGCTCTGTAAGTGCAACATAAAATGGCAAATAATAAACAGAAAATCTAGTCTTTTCAATACAATTCGACTATAAACAGCTTGTATGGTCACAGGGGTCTACGTCAGATGATTGACTTTTGGAAACTCAAATAAAGAGACCATAAGATCAAGTTTTCAAAAACTCAAACATAAAAGAAAAAAATCTACATTTTTGCAGGGGGGCAAATCCCCTGCACCCCCCACTCCCCCTTCAAATTATATATACCAATTCTGAGATCACACTACAGTGAGGAAAAGGGTAAATTTCCTGATTCTTACTGTACTGCGGTCTCTATTCAAAAGTTTCAAGTTTTCAAAACTTGATCATATGGTCTCGACCATTTGGAGTTTGATTCTGAAACCACACAAAAGACCAGTGAAAACAGCTCTACTTTCCAAAATAAGAATTTAATAAAAACCTTTTAGTTGTCTCTCCTCTCCTAGCACCTCGGCTGCAAGCCTTTACAGAGTAAAAAAGTGAAGCTCACTCACACAGTCCTTTTATACAGCTGCCATATCAATTAACAATTCATTACATAATAAAATCAGTTCCTAATTGTTAAGCTAACAATTAACCCATGAAATTCTGCCAATTGCACTCTTTATTCATTCCTAAAGGCTGCAAAGTTTCATATTTCATTATTAAAATTGCTTCCTTTCTTCTTAAAATCTTTTCAATACATTTTCATCTCCATGTCTGTTGTATACTTGTTCCAAAATTGTGACTTTCATATTGTCTATTATACCCCCATGTTCTAAATGAAAATGTTCTGCCACTGGGCTGCTCATCTTCCTATTTTTAACATCCCTAACGTGTTCTTTTATTCTCTCAGCCAGACTTCTTTTAGTTTCCCCAATATAGCCTTTGCCACAAAAGCATTTTATAAGATATATAATCCCCCTGCTAGTGCAGTTAAATGTTCCTATAGTATTAAAACTTTTCCCCTTAATATCTTCAGCTTCTCTGATTATATAAGGGCATATTGCACACTTTCCACAAGGGAAAGTTCCCTTCCTTGTTATTGCACATGCTAGCTTCTGTGTTGGTCTCTCAAACCTGCCTCTTACTAAAAATCCTTCAAACTTCTCCCTCTCTGGAAAGAAATAGTAAGCTCAACATTCACCAAAGAAGGTACCTCCCTTCTTGTCTTGTTCCAACTATTTTTTATCATTTCATTAAATACTTTAGAAAAAATAGTATATTTTGTGACAAAAAACATTTTTGAACATTCTCCCTTGTAATTTGTAACTACATACTGACTATTTTTGTCCTTGTTCCCATAATCTTGTTTTTTGCTATTTTTTCCAAATACTTTATTATAACTTAGTTTCACTTGATTTGGGTCATAACCTCTCTCCATGAATTTATTGCAAACCTTGTCACACTCTACTTCTGCTTCCCTAACATTGGTACATAGCCTTTTGACTCTTAACATTTCCCCATATGGGATAGATTTCAATATATGTTCTGGGTGGCAGCTAGTAGCATGTACCATCCTACACATTTGTTCAAACTTCCTATATATTTTAGCTTGAATTTTTTTGCCTACTTGCCCCTTCAAATTTATGTCCAAATAATTGATTTCTTCTCCCATATGGATATCATCAAATTTGATTTTATATTCATTGTTGTTCAGATATTGTATAAATACCTTAGCTTCCTCTCTATCACCCTTACAAATAAAAATCAAATCGTCGATAAAACAAAAATATTGTATTACATGACCCCTGAAAAAACTATTTCTATAGACATGTTCCAACTCAAACAGTCCCATGAACAAATTGGCATACGCTGGGAAGGCTGCCCCATTGCAGTTCCCATTTTTGTTTATATAATGTCCCATCAAATTCAAAAATGTTGTTAACTAAACAAAAATTTAATAACTCCATTATATACTGAGTCCTTGGTGACTCTTTCAAAAAATATTGCACAGCCCTCAAACCCAGTTCATGGGTAATACTGGTATAAAGACTAACTACATCCACTGTGATGAAAAACATATCTTTTGTCCAGACTGTCTGTTTTATTTTATCCAGTAAATCATATGAATCCTTAATATATGATGTTAACTTGGTTACCTCTCCTATTAAGATTTCATGCAAAGGACTAGCCACCTTATGTGTAAAGGAACCCTTTGCTGATACTATAGGGCGGCCTGGGGGATGGAAAAAGTTTTTATGCAGTTTTGGGACACAAAAAATTTTGCTATAGTACTATTTTTTATATACAGTTTATTGTTTATGTCCCTAGCTGTAAAATAGCATAACCTTTCCCCTTTCCTTAACAATTTATATAGTTCCTCTTGTGCCTGTTTAAGAATATTTTCCTGCACTTTACCATAAACTCCTTCATTCTTCAAATGTTCTAAACACATGTTATAATAGTCCTGTGCATTCAATATAACTAACTTGCCCCCCTTGTCTGATGGTTTAAACACTATATTTCTATTCTGACTCATATCCTGTAATTTGCACCATTCTTCCTTATTCAAGTTGTAACTCCTATTTTTCTTAATAATAGGTTTTAGTTCTCTCTCCACAAAAACTGTGTTGCATTACTAAAGCGTTGTATATGTGCATTTTACTAGTTGGGCAAAATGTATTATTTGCTTTAATCTTACTAAGGTCAAACAATGTATAAGCATTGCTTTCTGTTTCAGACTCACATGTGAAATAGTTGTCCTCACTTGTTACTGAATCGCTTGAACTTTCTAAACAATCATCTTCCTTTTTTTGATTAAAGAAATATTCTTTTAAATACATTTTCCTTACCAGCTCTAGAATTTCTCCCTTAACTTCATAGAGTCTAGGTAACACTGTGGGTATGAATTTCAGTCCTTTCTCTAGGACATTCATTTCCACTGTGTTAAATTCATATTCAGACAGGTTAATAACATATTCATTTGTATTAGGTAACAGTACCTTATTTATTTGTCCATTTACTTTTCTTTTTATAATGTCCATCTCCCGGGTCCCTGGTCTGGTCGTATGCCTGCCATCCTCGTTTGCGGTTGACACTGCCACCGTCGGTTCTGTTGGAGTTTCGAAAAGTATTCCGAAAGGTTCTTTCATCTTCTGCCGACTGCAGAACTGGAAACTCCTCTTCCTCCTCGACTGAAGATGCTCCACTCTCCCCCGACATAAAACTCTTGTTCCCCTGTGCCCCGGAAGTGGTGTCATCCCTCTTGAAACTGACGTTCCGCCTCTTGTTGTGCTGGTTGGTGGTGAACAGGAAAGCCCTTTCCTGTTCATAATCGCGAATGTCCCTTTGCAGCTTGTGTGCCTTCCGCTGCAATAATTCTTTTTCATAGGATTCCAATTTCATATTAGTATCATTCAAGAATGTCTCAAGCACTTTGCTAGATGAAGTTTTAATAATTTCTTCACATAAATGTTTAGTTTCCTTCTGTAATTTGTCCCTCTTTACTCTATCTCTCTCCACCAATATATTTACCCATTCAATGCTGCAGCGATGAGCAGCAGCTACCCATCTCTCTTGAAAATGGGTCTCCAGTTCTTCAGAGGGTATAAATGGTGAAGATGGATTCTTGAGTGCTCTTAAACCTCTTGGTGTTATATCTAGCTCCAAATATCTCTGGAGACTATTAATATTATAAAATACAGAAGTCTCTTTAAAAATAATTCTCTCTAGCTGAGAGCACAAATCTTGCACTGCTGGCATAGTTAATGGATCTTTCTTTTTACCTATTTTGGCAAAGGGGTTGTTGATAACACGCTGTCTTGAATTCTCCCATCTTTTAAATGCACTTGACATCACAACATTGGATGTATCTGCATTGTTGGTTCTTTGTCCACAAATAATACTCTCTCCTTCTGTCCTTGACACACTGTTATTGCTTTCCATGTCTTCACTGCTGAAATCCATATTAATTTCTCGAAAAATTCGAGGAAAGGAGCACAGAATTTCACTGGTCATGGATAAAATAACCACTATCCAAAAGCAAATTATTCTGAAACCACACAAAAGACCAGTGAAAACAGCTCTACTTTCCAAAATAAGAATTTAATAAAAACCTTTTAGTTGTCTCTCCTCTCCTAGCGCCTCGGCTTTTGAGAGTTTGGAGTTTGAGTTTCTGAACACTTGATCAACTGATAGGGACCCGGTCACAGATCCTGCAGCAAAACTCACAATATTGTCACTATTGTAAAATAAAACTACAAGACTATGGCACTCGTTTAGGCTGAAGCTACAAGTAAATTAGCTAAGGCAAAAATGCAGTGAAAAATGTGTAAGTGCATAAATGAGGCACAAATACTGAAGTATATCATAATTCTCCAGTTATTGTAAATACAGCTTCAAAACTATAGCAAAAGGCCAAGCTCTAATTGCAAGCAGATAACCTTTTAGGTTAAAAACAAATTAAAAAAAATGGAAATATTGTGTCACAATTGATTCAAAGAGCAACTGAAATATCAAAGCAAATTAAAATAGCTTTTTTCTTCCCTTTTTTAAACATCTTTATTACATTATCAGTTAAGACATAGGCAAACAAATGTTATAAAAGAAAACAAATGGTGTTAACATGTTACCATTTACATATACTATACATCACATGTTTTCTTTCTTTATAACTATTATAACTCAAAAATTACATAAAGGTCTCAATTCCTGCCTTCCCATAAACCTCATTCCTCATCCTGAGTATTATTCTCCACGTGTTTTTCCACAATTTCTATTCATTTTTATCATTTTATAATTTTCTACTTTCCTCTTCTAAAGATTCCCTATTACATTTTTTTCTCTCTTTTTCAAAATTCAGTACTACAAATACAGTTGATTCAGACTTTGATTTCCATTTTTGGCAGCCAACAGAATTAAACCTAACAAGGCCTTAGTATGGCTAGGTAATTCAGATCCTGTTTCACAGCTTAAAATAATTGCTTCCCTTAGTAGCAGCCATTTGCTCACCCAATATTTCTGAGAGAATACTCTGAAGGACATGTTTTAAATCTGCTAACAAACAACTCACTACGCTTGTTGTTATTTTTATGTGCATTAAGAAGATGGTGAGGCTTGGGTGTTTGTTTAAGTAGTTTATTGTATACAAATACATCAGGATGAATGGTAGGAACATTAAACTTGAACTATCTAAAGGTATATCACACACACATTGATCTACATCCTCCCTCTTTACTGAACTTTTTCATATAAACAATGACATTTCAATAGGCATGCAATTATACAGACACTAACAAAGAAAAACAGTCATGCCCAGGTTACTGTGTATCTGGAACTAGGTTCCGAGATGTGACCTGATCTCATGACATAATAGGACTGGGTTTAGCAACAGGGACAGTCACTGGGAAATGTTCTACTTGAGGAGTCTTAGGGATTTTCTCAGGAATGGGGATTGCTGATGGAATGATCTCTGGAACAGGAACACTGGACAAGTAATTCTGAGAATTGGAGTATTTGTCACAGGCAAGATGCTGTAACACTGGTTTAGACACTGGTAACAAATGCTTCTGATTTCATCTGAATTCCACTCCTTGTGATTCCACAATGTAAAATCTCGGCTTATGACACAAACTTTTCACAAATCCAATGCGATCCAAACCTTTTGACATCTGCATCCTCACTATCTCCCACTTTTGTAAAGAACGGGGTGGTTTGCTGGTTTTATCATAGTAAGACTTCTAGGACAAACTCTTGTTTAACAGTTGGGCTTTTATTGCTTTGTTGTTCTTTGCACTTGGAACCAATAAATTACTGCTGATTGGTAGTGTGGTTCTGGTTTGTCTTGACATAAGTCTCTGGTCAGGTGAACCAAGATGTTTATCACGAGGAATGTTTCTGAGATTTAACAAGTTTAGAAAAACATCAGTATTGCTACATCTGGATTTTTCTAACAGCTGATTTACACTTTGAACTGCATGTTCAGCTAAGCCTTTTGACTGAGGGTATTCAGAACTACTCATAATATGAACAAAGTCCCACTCTTTTGCAAATTTCTTGAACTGCTGACTTGTAAACTGTGCACCATTGTCAGAAATAACTCTGTGGACTACCATGTACAGAAAAATGTCACTTCAACTTAGTAATGGCAGTACTGGAAGTTAGGCTGAAAAGTAGGTCAGTCTTAAATCAATTTGAATAAGAGTCTAATAACACCAAATGATGGTGACCATTCCACTCAAAGATATCTGTGGCTACTGTCGACCAAGGTAGTTCAGGAATATGGCTTAATTGAAGTTGCTCTTTCTGTTGATGTGGCTTTGTACTATTACATATTGAACAAGATGAAAGTACTTTCGCAATATCTCTTGACATAGAAGGCCAAAATACTAGAAGTCTTGCCCTTCTTTTAGTAGAATTTGGTCCTGGGTGGCCACGATGTAAAATCTTAATGTACTCTTGTTGCACGGATTTTGGAACAATCACTTTGGGACCTTTCATGATGATACCATGATCTGACAAAATCTCATCTTTGTATGAAAAATAAGATTGCACTTCTACTGGTAAACAAGATTGCTCTGAAGGCCATCCTCGACTGGTAAAGAGGTTTAGCTTCTGGAGAATTGGATCTGAAGCTGTGTGAGTTCTGAGCTCAGCAAGATGTGTGGAAGAAAATTTCTCAATTCCATGACTTCAAAATCAAGTTGCTAATTGTTATATTGTTCTGTGTTTTTTTCTAGGCGATCTGGATAAAGTATCGGCAAGATAAAGAAGTTTGCTTTTTGTGTAAATAAGACTGAAATTGCACTTTTGCAATTTGAGCATCATACATTGCAGTCTATCTGGAACTTGATGCACAGGCTTTCTCAAAATAAAAACTAGAAGTTGGTGATCAATTTCGATCTGGATAGGTCGACTATATATATATATATATATATATATATATATATATATATATATATATATATATATATATATATATGTATATTTATAATCATGGAACTTTCAACATGCAAACACAATTACCAAAAGCTCAATATGGGCATACTGCATCTTGGTCTGGGTAAGAGTTCTCAATGCATAGACTACTGGTCTACCCTCTTGAAGAATAACTGTAGTTAGACCAAACTTAGAAGCATCTTAAGAAAGAGTAACTGGTTTATTAACATCATAGTAGCTGAGAGTTGGTGGGTTGGCAATTTTCTGTTTCAGGACATCAAATAATTTTTGGTGCTGTTCTGACCATGACAAAATTACATCTTTGCATGTCAGCTCTATGAGCAGTGCTGAAAATTGGCTTAAATCTGGAATTAACTTGCCTAGATAGTTGGCTATGCCAAGAAAACAATGTATGGCTTGGACAGTGTCAGGAGCTGGCATCTCGAGAATCTCTGTTTGCTTCGAAGGATCTGGTCGTAAGCCTGAACTGGTAAACAAGTGACCAGACATAAGTAACTTCTCGTAGCCTGAACTTGCACATCTGACGATTCAGCTTAAGATTCACTTGACTTGCTCTTTCCAGAACTTTCTTAAGGTTTCTGTCCAGTTTGGCTTCTCCATTGCCTCCTACTAGAATATCATCTACTATAATAGCACAGTGATACCCAAAAAAAAATTTGCTCCAGTGCACGCTGAAAGATTTCACTGGCAGAATTTATTCCATATGACATTCTTAGAAATCTGTATCTTCCAAATGGTGTATGAATGTGGTTAACAGTGAAGTTTTTCTGTCAAGCAAAATTTGCCAAAATGAACTCTTTGCATCTAAGGCAGAAAAACAGTGGTGTTTGGCATGAGGGAAGCAACCCCTTCAACTGTGCAAATTGAATGATGAGGTCTTTTTAATATTTTGTTCAGATCACTTGAATCAGTACACATTCTGATATCATCTGACCTTTTCTTATATAAGCTGCTGCCATCGAAGAGATCCATTCAGTAGTTTCTTCTACTGGACAATTTATTCCTAGCTGCTCCATTCTGTCTAGCTCAGCTTTGACTCTGCACTGCATAACTACTGGAACTTTCCATACTGGTCTGATAATTGCGCTGACCTCTGGGTCTAACTTCATGGAGTACACAACAAGTAGGTTGTCTTGTTTTTCTGCAAAAATATCAGCATACTCAGAAAAAAATACTTTGGGCGAAATTTGAGCTGTTGTCATTCAGGCTTACATGGTAAATTTCTTTATTAAATGAAAGCAGTCCCATTTTCAAACTATCTCTGAGACTTAAAAATGACTGCACATGTCTCTTGACTATGAAAAATTACAAGTCATAGCTCTTCCCAACAGAATAACATTAAAGTACTACTGATCCTTCAGTTTGAATCTCTTCATCACCATAAGCAACAAGTTTCACACGCTTTGTCAAATCAAGTTGTTCTGTACCTTTCACTCTAGCAAACATTTCTGCTGACTTAACATTGCACTTTGAGCCAGTATCTACTTTAAGCTCTACGGGACTCCCATTAATCCAAACAGTACAAAAGATCTAATTATTTGCCCACAAATCTACTGCATTAACTATTTCACCAAGCACAGGCATACCATCATCATAAGAAGTAGCGTTGCAGCTTTCCAATCAACTTGCTTCTTGGAATGCCCTCTTTTAATAAAAGAATGTGCCTTATTTGATTTACAAACTCTTTTTAAATGATTCCACTTATTGCAAGAATGATACTGCTGACCAAAAGCTAAGCACTTTTCTCCTTTGGGTTTGTGATTACCACCACAGTTACGACAGTTGACTATGAAGCTTGGTGGGGGCAGTGGGGAAGCTACAGTTTGTGCTGCATGGGGCTGTCTTTGAGTTTGCCGCCCCTTCCCATTCCTAGGAATCTTATAAAGGTGAGATAGGAATCCTTTTATTCAGAGCCATATTGAGTGGAATCACTTGCTAATTTTGTAGCCAGGCCCTGATATGTATGACTATTTAATCGGACTTGATCATAAGAAATTCAAGGCAGCGGAGTCTTGCAACTATTTACACCTTGCCAGTACCAGCCCTTAGATTATCTCTTCGGTCTAGAGGAGGGCTAGGCCAGGCAAGCCAGAGAAAAACTTTTGAAACCTGTTAAACCATCTGGGTCCCATTTGAGGAAAGGTGGTGGATCCCACTGATTATGTTTGCAGGGGAAGTCTATGCTAGAGGTGGGGAAGGCTCTGTGTGACAAGCCATCTCTCCACCATGGTTTATTGGCTGGTCAGTGTTGCATCCCTTGTTTGGGTATTGGTGGGACTATTTTATTTGTGGAATTAAAAGACATTCAGGACCATTGAGTCCCTAATGGCATGGAAGATGTCTCCAGAATAGTCTATAAGATACTGAATAAAGGGACAGGTCTTCTATTCTTTTCTGGTATCTTACAGTTTTTTAGCCAGTGATCTGTTAAGGTCATGTAACTTATTTATTCTCAGTGCCTTACAGAAAATCTAAATACGCCAACTTTTTGCTGGTAATTCATCAAATACAAGAAAACGTGGGAGTGGGTGTTCAGAGAATGGAAATATTATACACTGGGCATGTTTTTTGAGAGACTGAATAAATAGGTAGATATGCTGACCTTCTGTGTCCTCAGTAAGTAATTGTTAATTTCATGACTGCAGATAGCAAATAAAATTAGATACTGTCATGGCTTGGCCAGGGAACCATTTCTATTTGAACTTCCTTGGGAAATATTCCTTTTTTTATCCTGCAAGAGTATCAGAGCGGAATGAGGAGATAAGCTGTACAGTTTTAATATTTACCCTGGAAGCTAGACTTGTTCTTAAGTGCTTAGCAAAGTGCATATTCCCCCATCTGTTTGCTTTGTAGCATGTAAAGAAGATAGCTGTGTGTTATCGGCTACATTGCGTAATATGGGCAGTAGAAAATACTCTGTTTTTCCCCTGTGAGGAGGGAGAGTAACAGAACAGCTTTGGCAGTATTGACTGTAAGACCTGAAGTAACATTGCTCTTAGGAAGAGAATGGGGGGCTAGTAATTCTTTTGCTTCCATCATGCAGTTGCTTAGATACAAGTCTTGACATCTGCAGAAAAGTGTGAATCTGGTCACACCTTGTGTAGTGTGTTAAAATCCTCTGTAGTCAAATACAGCTGACTGGGAACAAGTCAGCCTTTTTTAAGGGGTCTCCTGAGAGCACTGGCTTAGTTGAATGATTTGCTAAGAGTTGCACAGTATGCATATGGAGAGGAGGGGGATCAAACTTAGACTACATGATGCAGCTTGCAGACAAGTCTATGTTCTTATGCCAGGTGTTTAAAAAACAGTGATCCACAACTGATGTTTGGGCCCCATTGAGGTGTGGTTACTCAAACTGACTGACATAATTATAGATGGTAATGGAATAGAGCTAGTACTGAGCATTGTTTTTTGTGTGGGTACTATCTTTGTAAACCATGGAAAAACTTTAGATTGAAACTGCTTTTTTCCCTCGATACTCTACTCTTCTTTTTTTGTATCCATGTCTACTGGATACACATTTGGTAACATGGGTTTTTGCCGAAATAGTTATTGATGCATACTGTTTTCTCTAAGGAAAAAAGAGCAAAACTCATTTCGCCAAATAAGGAGTATAATTTTCCCCTGTGTTTGGACTACCATGGAAATGGTTGGAATTAATGGGGGGGGGGTGCATGGGATTTTCCCCAGAATGGAGAGCTTTGCCACTGCCATGTGAAACATTTTAATTTGAGCTTTGTTTAACGAAACAGTATTTTTCAAATCTGCAAATATTTTGGTAAAGTACTACTTTCATTGTTGTATATATGAGTGTCTAAAGGGCTAGGTCCTTAAAGATTATGTGGCTTCTCAGAACTAGTACTAAGAAATTCATTAATCACAGGATTGAGCCTTTACTTTGGAAAATGCGGATTCTGCTGTTTAGTGCATATGTCAGCTATGTCAACATTGTTAGTGAAGACCTTTGTAACTCACAGTGGAATTTGTACTGGGTTAGTAGTAGCAGAATTTGCACTATTTTATTGGCAATCATTGGGTGTTAGGGGAAGTGAGTGTGTGTGTGTGTGTGTGTGTGTGTGTGTGTGTGTGTGTGTGTGTGTGTGTGTGTGTGTGTGTGTGTGTGATTTTTCATATGACTGGAGGGTTTCAGCTTTGATTTCATGTTGAATGAAAAATTGATTAGACTTTGAAGATTTTATAAGTGGATGACTATTCATTCGTTCCTTCTAGTGTTTGTTGAGGGTTGGGGGAAGGAAGATGGGAAGGTGTAGTGTTACGATTTTTTTGTCAGCTAGAATAGTATACAAGTGAGTGAGCCATAACAACAGTAGCAGCATATAGTTTATAGAGTCATAGGTAAGTGCTAGGCTAGCTTCCCTTGTGGGCCATTCTAAGCCTAGCTATTTTCCTTTTTTGTGCTCAAAGTAACCTATCCCGTTTGGTTATAGAATGTCCTTACTCATTGCATGGTCGATAATTATATATTAACCCTAATGAGACTGACTGGGACCATACCATACTTAATTTGAGGGAACTTGTGCATGGGATAAAGCATTTAGGAGCTGTCTCTGTCCATTAGTAGTACAGGGGGCAGTCGTGGGATAAATTTTCAGTTTCTCATCCATAGATGTAAGTTACTTTGTATATGGACAGGGATGAATTTTGTTTTAAGTGGATATGGAATCTGTTCCACAGCAGCAGTATCCACTGTGAGAAATACCTCTGCATCCAAGCCATTCTGTTGATGTTAAAGCAGAGGTTTAGATCACTAGACCAAGTATTTATGATGCCATTTGACTTGTTGATGTGCAGGTAATCTGTCCATAATGGGTCGAAGAATGTCTTGTATGCCAGATACAGGTCACAACTTAGCTGTCTGTAGGATTCTGAGTAAAGTGATGGGGCTATGAGTCAGTCCATGTAGGACACATTGTTTAGGCCTTGTATCCTTTTAGTAGGGTATTTATGTGGACATTCCAGTTGTTGCATGTATCTGTCCAGATACATGCTAAAAGGGGCATTATATTCAGTGATTGGCCTAAGGATAGCTGATTAAAGGGGTACAGTGACATCCCTCAATCAAGGCACAATCTTTTTGTTTATAATCTGTGCAGTATAGAAGGATTTTTTTTACAAGAATAAATACAAGTTTGTCAAAAGTTAGGTCACTGTCCACATAGGTTCCCAAATCCTATACAACTGGGTCAACTCTCAGGGGAGCAGTGTCAGTTTAGTAGTTCATTCCCTGTGGTAGATGACTTCCCAAAGGATACAGTAATGCATTTTTTGGCATTTAGCTTCAGTACATGATTTTTGGCACCAGTTATTTGAGACAAACCTTCCTGCAGGATGGCTAAGTTATATAGGGATTTAGTAACTGCTCTTAGCTTCCAGTCATCTGCAAGCTTAGTCAGCGAGAGCCCTTTGGTACTGGTGTGTACTTCAGAAAAGTAGATGCCAAACAGGAGAGGTCACAGCACAGAACCCTGGGGGACTCCACCATTGACTAGCATCTTTGTGGAGGAAAATTCCCCTATTTTGATTATTTGCATCCTATCTATGAGCCTGTTGGCAATCCAGCTGGTGACATAGGGGTTTAATCCCAGTTTATTTCATTTTTCTATTGTGCCTCAGTGGGGAATTGTCTCAAAAGCTTTGGCCAGGTCAAGGTATGCTGTGTGTATGATTTTGCCTTCCTTCATTGCTTTTGTGACCTTTTCAAAAAAATCCACCAGGTTGAGTAATCATGACCTGTCATTGATGAAACCAAACTGAGGTGGGTTCAATGTTTGGAGGTTTCCTCTGTCCTGATTATTTCCATGACAAGTCTTCCCATGGCTTTGCATACGAGGCTGGTCAAACGTATGGGTTGGTAATTTCTTGGGTCTGTGGAAGATCATCCATTATACAGAGGAATGACTGTAACAGGTCTACATTTGCATTGTACAAAACCTCTATGGAGGCTGAGATTGAACACTGTTGTAAGGGGAGTGGCTAAATTCTACTTCATCCTATTTAAGATTCTTCTGAAGAAGATGGCATAAGTACTACAAGCTAAACCAAGAAACCAGTGCATCCAGGGATATTATTGTCAGGGCCCATCAGTGCAGTATTCGTAGCTTTTGATAATGTTTTTAGGACTTAGTCTTGTGTGATAGCAGGAGGCAAGTCAGTCTCAGGTATATCTTGAGGAATAGATGGAAGAGACAAAGGGTTGGAGTCAGAGATACATTATCAGCAGTAGGTTTGCTATATCTTCAGCCTCATTGTAGGTAACATTGTTTGCAGTCATCTTGACACATTGCTGTATTGTGCTTTTTCAATCTGGAACATAACTAAAAAATCCTTGTGCTTGTCTTTGGCTTAGGTAGATATTACAGCTTCAAACTTGACTTTGGTGGATTTTATTAAACTCCTGAGTTATTTATCCCACCTAGCCCTTGCCCTTTTCCCCTCCCAGATAAATTATTTAATTGTCCACGACTTCTTCTCTGGGTAATAAAAATATACTTTACCTGTATATAAAATGAAAGGGACTAGAAGCATTTTCACTGCTTGTGTCTTACTCTCAGTCTGCATAAATAAGATCTTACTATCTTTTGTTTAGTCTCTTCCCACTTATCCTTACCTGCCATGACATACGCTTTTTTAATCCATACTTCTAAATACTTCATGTTAACATGTCCCCATAAACATGCACTTGTGAGTACATAATTTACTGTTATAGCCTTTGTTTTATGTTAATTTTATATCACAAAAAGACTTGAAACTGTCTCAAAATGTTCAGTAACACTGAGATGTCCTTTTCTGGGTTTATCAGGTGCAAAAGGATGTCATCTGCAAATAAAGTACAACTTTTCTTCATTACCTGCCAATTATATCCTTGAATTTCTGAGTCCCTTATTTTCTTTGCCAGTGGCTGAGGGGAAAGAGGACATCCCTGTCTGCTTCCTCTGTTCAGACCCAACTTATCAGAGAGGAACCTTCTCACTTTAATTCTTTTCTCCAATCCGTCATTTAGCTTCCTGATTAACTGTATTATTGAATCAGGGAATGCAAATGCTTCCACTGTTATAAAATCCCAGCTTATCCCAGTCAGATGTCTTCTCTGCATCAATACCCACCACCAACAGTGGTATTTTTTTACATTCTGTTTCCCTCTGGGTCATCATTGCTAAGTCAATGTTTTCAAATGTTTGATCTGCTTCACAAAATCACACTGATTCATATCTTTCAATTTTAGTAACACTTTTGCCATTCTGATAGCTAGTATAGATATAAACACTTTATACTTCGGGTTTAAAATTGAACTGGGTCTTTTTACAAAGCTGTGTCTGATAGGTTGTTCCTCTCTTCAGGTATTACATCCACCATAGCTTTCTTCCAAGATATTGGTGTTTCCCCCTCTTTTTTAAAGTACTGTTAAACAAAACCTTCCAGATCTTTAACACTTAGTATTCCTGTTGAAGTTAGGTGGTAACAATCTGTTCCTGGAGAATTTGCTGTAGATTGATTATAATCACTGTTTTTATTTCATCTCCTCATACCTTAACTGATAATTGTTGAGTCATATCTATCACTTTCCTTGGCATATATAAGTCTCCCATAAATATTTCCATCTGTCTGTGCTATTTCTTGATTTCCACATTTCTCTGCTTTATACAAATTTTCATAAAATTTCCAAAATGTCCCTAACACCTCTACAAGAGCTCTGGTTACTTTATACTTATAGGCTCCATAAGTCTGGTGACAACCCTTTCTACTTCTTGTTGTCTAAGTCATTGTGCTAAAGGTTTTTGTAGTCTGGAGTTATTATCAAAATTAGTTGCTGAACAGCAGTCTTTCTAAACTAGTAAAAACAAGCAGGTCTGTGCCAGAAGAAACATCAGCTTTATTTACAAAAAACAAAACTGACTAAGCGCTTTCACCCACAATTGGGCTTCCTCAGAGTCAGTGAACCATACAACAATAATTGCTTAAATACTTATTTGAATACTTAATTGAAACAATAAATCATGAGTACCTTGAATACAATTAAAAATTAACCCTCCAATGTCCAAATTCGGCTTATACCCTTGTGCTTGCTCAAACAGCATAAGTAAACAGCTTAATAATGTCAACCATATTAATAAGTATAATACTGTTAATTGATGACGTTTCTAATAAAATAATAAAAATAAATTTTCTGAACTCATGCATGTTACCCAGATACTCCAAAACCCATGCATATTATCCACCCACATACTTGCTTATTTTCTCATTATCTGTCTGCAGTTGTGCCTGTTCTTATTATGTGAGATTCCCTTTATTCTGAAATACTTTAAAATACTGCAGATAAAAGGAAAAAAAGATATGGTTAATAAGTAAAGGGAATTTTTTAGATGGGCTGAAAAATTTTAAACTCCATTTTCATTTTATCCATTCACTAACTGTAACTTCTGAAGAAATTTCTATCTTCCCTAATCTTGAATAATTTCCACTGCCCATTCCTGAAATTTCTCTCTGTTTAACAGGTAGGCGGGAAAGCACCAATATCTTATTTTTACTTTATTACCTTGGATTTTATCTTAGTTTTCATTGGTGCACGATCTGTAATAGCTATTGGATGTGTGCCAAAGCTTTCAATTAAATGCACATGTCCTTGTGAAATATAATGCTTGTCTAGTCCAGTCCAGTGAATGTACCTTGGAGAAAATTCAAATCTTCCATACCAAATATTTTCATAAATGATTTCCTGCCCCTCTTCCCCCAGGTACATCCTCACTGTTGCAAATAAAGTTCCAGTCCCCAACTCTAAATAATATTCCCTGCTTAAAGCTGATTGATTACTTCTCTCAAAATTTTCTTAAGCTCCCATGTAGCAGTTTTTTGTGGAATATAAATACATGCCAGCATAACCCTTCTCCCCTGCCAGTAGCCCTTTACTACCACAAATCTACCATTATTATCTTTTTTCCCCTATTCTGTCATTATTGGCGCTCCTTTAGCAGTTGGCATAATTACTCACATTTTCCATTGTCCCTCATATTCTGCTGAACATCCACCCAAACACCTTGCTTTATCAAATGTACATGCTCATTTCTTTCCAAATGTGTCTCCTGCAACACTTATATTTTCAGTCTGCATTTCTTAATATAAGCCAATACCCTCATCTATTTGACTATACCTCTGTGGCCGTTTATGTTGCAAGATAATATGGATATCGTAACCATAATAATGAAAATCTGTTCCTACCTATTATACATGACAGCTTGCTTGCATGCACTGTTTGGCAGGCTGATCTTTTTATACAGTTGTTTCTTGTCTTATCCATTTGAACCAATGTTGCATTTCTCAAGACTGTTTGTTTTAAGGAAAACCCTCAAACACAGAAATTAAATACATTTTCAGAACACTCCCATGATCTATTAACTTAGAACAAACACACATAACTATGTACATCTTCAAAAATGATGTTTAACCTTCCACCTAGGAACAATTTTCCCAAATCAACAGTAGCACCCACAGGTAATACAATTAAGGTTACTTATGCTAAAGCTCGTGTTGCAGCCTGTGCTCCCACTTACAGTGATTGGTGTCTGCTCTTTTCTTATCTCTACCCCCACCAGATGTGAAAAACAGCTTATGTTTTCAAAAAACCTTTAACTTTTATTGTTTAGAAAAAGTGCAGACTTTTTTAAATAAAACTAAATTATATACTGTTCTCTTAAATGCCTTAAAGTAACCTTATCTCTTATTCACTTCCAGTAATTTCAAACTTTATTTTTTACTGAACTGTTTGCCCTTGTACCTTTTTAGATTTTGCATTTCCCTCAGCAAAGAATGCTCAGAACTCTGAAGATCAATTGCTTGCACCTGCGAATATCTTGTCTCTGTGATATGATGTAGTGACATTTGTGCCAGGGAGAGTAGGACAGTGCCAGCATAGCTAACTGGAGTTTTGTAAAGAATTGTATGTCATTTGACTATCACACTGATTTGTACAGATGCCTGTGTTAAAATGTATTTGTAAAATTGCTTGTGTTAAAAATGCATCAGCAGTGGGTTCTGCAGGAGAGAAGAGACATACATGTATGTCGGGCAGTTTTATTATAACTAATTTAAATGTGGATGCTTTAACATAGAATTCTGGAAGGGAATAGGTTAATCTCAGTCCAGCAAATTTTGAAAAATAGATTTAAAATTAAATGAGTTGGTTTAGGCCATAACCATTCTATCTTACAGATCTGATTGCAGCCAGAGACAAAAATGTCTGGGAAAACCAGGACTAAGAATCTTACTGTATTGTCCTTAGGGGTGAAGTAATTGCTACCCTGGAAGGGTGGAAGTTTTTGAAATTGTCTTATAGCTTTCAGATGCTGCAACAGATCTAAGCAAAGTTCTGGGTGTGTGTTGTACCAGAGTCAAGTAACCAGATGTGATGTCATTCTACAACCAGCACTGAAATTATTTTTTATATTTTAGTGAGAGATATGATGGAACTCTTGCAGCAGCACTTTATTTTTTGGAACCTGGCAGGAAAAATCTCTTACAGATATCTTGCATAACCACACACCTCATCTTGCGTTGCTGTAGTAAGCAGCTCAGCACTAATCTTCTTGCCTTGCTGTAGTAAGTAACTTAACTTGGGAATAGTTTGAAAATATATAGTGAGATTAGTTATGTATTTTTTTGCTTTATCTGTGTGAACCTCTCCAAATGTGTTATTTTTATATCTTCTGTGATTGAAACTATGGTATTTTATTGTAACTAGATATTCAGTATTCTCATGTTTTCTATTTTAGTGTTGTTGTGTCTTTCGGCTTTTCCCGGTTAGGGGTCGCCACAGTGGAACTCCGTTCTGCTAATGATTGGCAGTATAGTTTTACGTGCCGAGTTGCCGGCCCTGACGCACAACCTTCAACGAAGGTACATCCATTCACGCATGTCTCCACAAAGAAGATGCTCTAGTTGAGAATCGAACAGGACAACGTCTTATTGTGAGGCGACAATGCTACCGCAGCACCACCACCGCAGTAGGCATGTTTTCTATTTTATTATTTATTATTAAATACTTCTATACCTTTCATTATGGCTGGTCTTACTTTTAACATCTTAACAGTACTTGTGATTATTTTAGTGACACTGTGGTCACTCCTGAAAGCTTTGCTGCTTTCGTCAAACTCTACCATTTGCATTAGTATTAATTTTACTCAGTACAATTGGGTAACCTTGTAAGAGCCTTAGATTAGCTGAGTGGTGGCAGCATAATTACCTTATAGCCTGGGCAGAAGGTGCACAGCTGGTAAATCTGTGCCAGCCTTACCCAGGTGTGTGTGTGTGTGTGTGTGTGTGTGTGTGTGTGTGTGTGTGTGTGTGTGTGTGTGTGTGAGTGTGTGTGTGAGAGAGAGAGAGAGAGAAAATCCAGCCCAGGGTCTGGAGTGTGCTCCCTGTGTGCTGTTAAGGGAAATTGTGCTTGGTGCAGGGAGCTGCATCTGAAAATACTGTGTGTATCCATTTTTGTTCCTTGTGGCTGTCCCTACTGATTTCACTGGTGAGGATTGAGGCTCCTTGATTACTGGCTCAGAGTAGGGATTGTCACAGTCTCCATGGAGAGTAGCATTGAGGAAAAAAAACAGCTAACACCTCTGCAGATACATGAAGAAATCATTGTCTGTTTCATTAAGAACAGAACGTTAAATTACCTTCAGCTGTAGACTTCCTAACTTCCACTGAACATTTGATAAAGGAAAAAAAGAAAAAAACAAGCTAAGTTTCTTGTATATGCAATGAAATTAGCACTTCTCTTGGCTTTCATCATTTTGCCTACATTTTCAAGCTTATTTTGCTTACAGAAATCACTTGTTTTAGATTATGCCAAGGGCATTAATCCAGATATTCACTTTTGCAAAAATAAGAAAACATTTCACCCTTCATATAATCAGTGTACTTTCATACCTCACCCCACCACAGCAGCACAAGATTACAGGATATTAGCTTAAGCTTGTCCAACCTTTGTTTTCTTTTTACATTTTAAAGCCTGTATTTCTGACAACTAAGAAAAGTACTTGCTTGTTTTATGTGATAAAAATATGAAAGTAATCATTGAAAAGACTCGTCCCAACCCCACATTTAAAATGCCTCTGATTATATACTGCACAAAACTATTTTACTATATAACATGCAGTTTATTTAATAAAATGTTTTATACAAATACTGTTAAGCGCAAACATTGTTTTACTTGCAGTTACTTTTTTGTTTTGGTGTCTTTCTAAGCATTAATGACAGAGTGGGATGTATGCTTTGCAGCCACAAAGTCAAGAAAAGTCCAGTCTTTCTAAGCTGCTTTTGGTTGCAAAGCCATATGTCACAAATGTGACTGATGCTTTATAATCTCACATTTATTCACTAATTTCAGAGTTGCTAGTTTTTTTTTACTTTTTCATCTCTATCTCCCAACACCAGACTTTGGTATAAGTCCAAGGTACCCTCAATTCTTCTAGTCAACTCTTGTTGCTTTGCTTGCTTGAGAGGGAAAACAATTTCCTTTAGAACATTGGAAAAGTTTACCCCTGGCAAAGAGTTCTCTATGAGATTTATCGTCAGAAGAGTGAAAAGCAGAGTCTCCTTCTGTTTGATGGCTCACTCTATGTTGAATAAATGTTTGTAATTTCTTCTTAGTTTGTTCTGCATCAGAAATGGCTTTGATCCACCAGGAAAAATATTCTGAAGACAGTTGGATACAGCACCTTGATTCTTTTACCTGACACTTGACATTTTCCACAAATACTGCTGTCTCCATTTGTTTATAATTTCCCTTCTTCCACAGTTTTGTCAGGGTCAACTTTGTGCTGGTATGATTGCATCTTTACTAATACAGGTCTTGGCTGCTTTATCATGACCAGGTTTGGAACAGTCAGTGTGCCTTTTCAATTAACAAATCCTGATGATGAGTACCAGTCCATTTGCTTATT
The DNA here is from genome assembly GCF_019279795.1 of Protopterus annectens. NCBI lineage: Eukaryota > Metazoa > Chordata > Ceratodontiformes > Protopteridae > Protopterus > Protopterus annectens. The sequence continues at coordinate 226,574,062 of NC_056742.1, forward strand.
TGTGCTTACATAAAATCCATAAAATTAATACGGTCTGTTTCTACCAGTTTCTCTGGCACAGCAGAAGATATCAGGTTTTCTGTGCTGCTCTGTCTTATAATTCTACCATTTTTTTAAACAATTTTTCTTGAGAATTCTCTTACTCAGCCAGCCTTTTCTTCATTTCAACATCTGATTTTTTAAGTGTTATCCGTTCATTGGCAAAGCTAGTTAAAGCTTGTATTTTTCCCAGACTTGAATCACCTCTGAGTAAATCTAATTTCTTTTTTCATCTAAAGTACTTAAAAAGTACTTAAAGCCATCGCTTGTCCCAAAGTTGAAACTTTAACTGCTTTTTGCTGAACAGCTGTATGATTCTTCCCAGTCAGTGTGTCTTCTCCTCACCTTTTCAAGTTGATTTTCTTTAAGTTTCTTTAAAAGTAGTTGTTCAGTGTGTAGCCATCTTGGAAGTCAGCATAATTAAATCTTGGTCACAGACCATACAAACACAGTGGCATTAATGCTATCCATTTGTTGATCCCCAGCTCTTTGATGGATTATCATCAATAATGCTCAAAGACATTAAAGTTGCACTGTAACTTTACTGTTAAAGAGCACACTGTGTGCTTTGACTGGGTTAGTCCCACTTGGCTAGTTGCACCTTCTCAGGAACTTCACCTAGGGCCCAGAAAAAATAGAGGAGCCATATGTCTGTTGCTTGTGCCTGGTATATTTCAAGATGGAGGAAGAAAGCAGGCTGAGAGAAGAATGCTCCAGAATGCTGAAATATCACAACAACTGTGTAAGAGATGAGAGTTGTTAGAGTTGGAGGAAGGAAGTCTGGAAACTTCTGTATTGCTAGAGATGATGGATTGAGATGAGCCAAAGGCTGATGAGGAAGTAAGCTAGAGTACTGTAGTGGATGGCATGCTGGGAAAGATAACAGATAGTGTGCTGCCAGCTTAATCGGGAGAAGGAGCCAAATTACCAGAAGGTGCAAATGGCAGGTTGGTGGTATGATTGGTCAGTGGAGTATCTGGTTTTAAAGGCAGGCCTGTGCAATGGGGTGTTTTATGTGAACAGTAAAAAGCGTTTTACATATTCAAAATTGGTAAATAAAGGATAGAAATATGCTGTGACTGAAACTGAAAGAAGATAAGAACTGAGGTAAAGACCTGTGGTAAAAAAATCAAAGCAAAGAAAATTGACATTATTAACATGTATGAAGTAATAGACAGTATTATTTTACCTTTGTGGTTTAAAGTACACAGAAGAAGAGCTTTAATACAGGTAAATACAGGTTTAATATAGGTACAGAAGACTTTTGTGATGTAAATTTTTCAAATAAAGTAAGTTTTGAAAACTATGAATGATGCAAAAAAGAAAAAACTCATTTGTACAATGGAATACATATATTTTTCAGAACTTGGGGCTACAGTTAAGAATGAAAATAAATTAAATATGCAGTTTAGAACATCTGACATAGAAAAACTTGGTTACTTTTTTCTGTCTTTTAACAAGATACATGAAATAAAAGATGTGTGAGGAAAGACATGTTTGGACAAGGGGTAGGAAGTATGGGTGACACTGGATGTGCATGAGAGAAAATTACAACTTATTTCAAATGTTATAATTGTGAATGGGGAAATGGCAAACTGAGGTATTTGGATCAACCTAAAGCATGCTTTTTGTTGGGATGAGAAGCACTTGATATGTGACTGGAATAAAAAATGTGGGCAATGTGGGGGAAATGGGACATACTAAAAAAATATAGGTCTAAGTATAAAAAATGCAATGAATTTTCACATTTCTCATTTGATTTATCTCTACTAGAAAAGGAAAGGTTTGATGAAGAGTAGAATTTTTCAGAAGAAAGACAAAGTATTATGAGGGGCATAACTGAAAAAGAAAATTTACTTGGTATGAAAAAGGATGCTGGAGATGAGATAAAATGTTTTACAAAAATACAGCATCAATGCAAGATAAAAACATACATGCCAAATTAGAAAATGAAGAAAGGAAAGAGTGAGAATATGAGACAACAGAAGATCAAAAAGAAAATGATTAATCCATTGGGGATTGTGCAGACAAGGAAAATAAAAATTAAAAAAATGGAAATTAGAAAGACCCCCAACAAAGTGAAGGGGTATCTTAAGAATTTTAACATTACATGTAAACAGCATTTGAATGATATCAAAGCTATGGTAGTGACTGAATGGTGTAAACAATAAGTATTGATGTGACATGTTTGTTAGGTATGAGATGTGCAAAGGACAAAAGGAAATTAATTGAGGCAATATGAGGTAAAAAGATTATATGGTCAGTGGGGAGTGATGTACGTTCAGGAATTTTTTTAAAGTGAAGAAATCAAGATACTGGATGTGATGCAAGAAGTACTTGGAAGACTAGTGGTATATGATACAAGAAAAATGGAAAATGTATAAGAGTAATTGTAGTTTATGCATATACCAGTATGACTGAGAGGAAAACTATACCCTATTAAATATGTCAGTTATTTTGGTGGGAGATTTTAACTGTAATTTGAGAAAGAGGGGAAACATAACACAAGAAATGTAAAGTAATAGAGAAGTTATATGGCATGGAGGGTTGAAAATAGATAAAAAAAATCGAGAATGTACATATAAAAGGGGAACTTTCAGAATAGATTATGTGGTGAAATCAAAAGATAAGGAAATAACCTAGAGTTAGAAAGAGTTGGGCTTTCAGATTATAGAGCAGTATGGGCTAGAACAGGAGATGACAGAGAACTAGTAAAAGAAGGAAAAGGAAAAATATCGAATGCAGAGATTGCTAAAACTGGTGAGATGAGAAGGGAAGATGGTATTTATCCAACAGAATGCGACAATTTAGATGAAGTGTTTGTGTGGCTTGCTTGCTCTGAATATCGGTCATCTCTGACTGAATTTAATTTTTATTTGAAGCTTCATTTAAGGTTTAATCACTTCTATTTTGTATCTGTTTTGTTTTAAGTTTTCTGTTCTGTTGTAGTGTTAAGGGTTCTTGGCTAGTGTCAGTTAACAAAATTACCAGATAATTCCTTTGCAAACTGTGACTAGCATCAGTTAATTAGTGTGTGTGTGTGTGTGTGTGTGTGTGTGTGTGTGTGTGTGTGTGTGTGTGTGTGTGTGTGTGTGTGTGTGTGTGTAGGGGGGGGTGGCTGAGAAACAGCATTGCTCTTTTTTATTTAGAAATATCTGTATTTAGTTGAAGTGTTTGTGTGGCCTGCTTGCTTTGAATATCACTCATCTCTGGCCTGGCTTCATTTTTTTTCTCCTCCCACCAACCCAATTCTCATTATGTTCTTAAATTTGGTGGTTTTTCAGTTGCCCACCTCAACTATAAATCTCATTTTGGACACTCCTCCAAGTCCCATCTCATCAGCTCATTCAAGATTCAACCCTCTACCTCAATCCTGGGTGACTTTACCTACCCAACCATAGAGTGGAAGACCTATTCTAGCTCAAACATGAACACCCAGAAATTCCTTGACTTCGTCAATGCCAGTGCATTGGATCAGCTGGTCGACACCCCTATGAGAGATGAAAATATCCTGGACCTGGTCCTAAACAACGCAAGTAGCCACTGTAGTACCCTACAGTGTCTTTCTCCTTGGTAAGACCCAACCATAAAGTGATCACTTTCGAAGTTACCATCTCCTCTGACCCCCTTCCCTTGTCAGGGTCAAACAAAAAAACTTTTCCAAAGCTGACTACAATCTCCTGAGAGCAGGTATAAGCAAATTCACAGCCACTGTCCTTTTAGTTGGAACTAACACTAATGTCCAAGCCTACACCAAAAAACTATATGAGCACCTACATAGCTGTATGGACTCAGCAATGCCTGACATGACCAAATCATCTTCCTCGAGGAATAGTAAACCTGTCTGGTGGATAGCAGCAATTAAAAAACTCTGTAATAAAATGAAAAAATTGCTATCCAGAACTAAGAATGAGGAAGTGCCAAGTTGGAAGCAATCTCTCCTTTGTTTGAACAAGCAAATAAGGTCACTGGTGAAATCCTTAAGGCCACATCCACTAAAGACAATCACAAGGCCTTCTTCACATACATCTGCAATCTCGAAGGTAACACCCAAATCTGCTCTGAACTTGTGGTCAATAACATCACATACACAAATGCCGTAGATATAGGAAACCTGCTGGCAGACAGGTTTAGTGAAAACTTGACCCCCCCATCCCCCAATCAGTAAACCAGGACATCCCCAGCACCTGCCCCCCTCCCCTCATCACTAGGGACCAGGTCTTTAATGCCCTCTCAAAGACAAAAAATAGTCTGCATGGGACTCGACAACATTCCTGCCTGTATCCTACATGAACTCAAGCATGAGCTCTCAGCTCCATTAAGCACTCTATTCAGCCAAAGCCTGAGCACCAGCTTAATCCCAGCTGAATGGAGAACAGCCACTGTCCTTCCTCTACACAAAGGTGCAGCATCAACTGAGCCTGGCAGTTACAGGCCCATCAGCCTAACTAGCCTGATCTGCAAGGTCACTGAATGCATTATCATGGACTTTATAAACAAGGACATTGGCAACCTCCAAATCCTTCACCCCACACAGTTTGGTTTTGTCAAAGGGAGATCATGGCTGTTAAACTTGGTCAACTTCTTCAAAACAGTCACGGAAACCATGGACGAGGAGAAGACAGTGCACACAGTCTACTTTGACCTAGCCAAAGCCTTCACCACTATTGCTCACTCAGGCATAATAGATAAGCTCTCCCAGCTAGGTATAAATTCGTATGTTACTTACTACTTAGCTAACCTGCTCAATGATAGAATCCCCTCAGTCAAAATAGGGCAAGCCACTTCTAGTAGTAGACCCGTAATGAGTGGTGTACCCCGAGGATCGGTCTTGGGGCCTCTACTGTTTGGGATATACTTTTTTCTCAGGCGCAAGCCAAAACCAGTGGTCTGTGGCTGACTAAGTTTGCAGATGACTGGTTTTAAATTCCCCTAGTGATGTGAACAGCTTCCAAGAGGGCCTTAACCAAACTAATGACTAGTGCCAGAAGCGTGGCCTCAAACTGAATGCCAAGAAATGCATCATTATCCCCTTTGGGGAAAATGGCATCACCACCAATTACCATGTTAATAATGTACTAAGTACACATTCAGTTGTGATGGACTTGGCCACCCAGGTTGATAGCAACCTGACTTTTGACCACCACATTGCCTCCGTTGTAAGGAAGGATTTCTACATGGCCAACTCATAAGTAAGGGTATTTCATCCAGGAGCTAGGAGGTCATAACATCCCTATACTCCTTCCTTATCAGACCCATTATCGAGTACAGTGTCCCCTTCAGCATGTACCTTGCCAAGCACATGCAGCAGATGGTGAGACCACTGAGGTTCATGACCAGGAAAATCCAGGGTCTCAAACACCTATCCTATAGAGATAGGCTAAAAGCCCTGTCCCTCAATTCAGTCTCACACAGACAGACTGCTTGGAGGTGACCTGTGTCTGGCATACAAGGCCATCTCAGATCCAGCCTTGATGGAGTTGCTGCATATCCATAAGTCAAACTCCACTCGTGCAACCTGCACGCAAGGCCTCATCCTAGTCTGTGACATTAATAGACCTTGCTGTTGGGATAGATTTGTGTCCCAAAGACTCCCCCATCTGTGGAAAAGACTCCCTCTCCATGTCAAGCAGAGTACCTCTCTAGCCCTCTTTAAGACTGGGTGGGAAACAGAAAATACAATCCCGGAATCCCACTTGTGTTCTTGCTGGTCAGGGGAAACAGGTGCTGACTTTGTGGGAACATGGGCCAAATTCTTGGCTAGGCTTATAAAGGCCTCCGGGCCAATAGCCTAGTATCATCCTATGAACCTATGAACTTATGAAACAGCATTGAAACCCACATTCAAAGAAAATGCTTCTGGCCAGTGGTGTATAAAGTTTACCTTTGAGCTGTTTTCAAATCATAGGCCCTTGCACACATATTTAGGACTATACAAATAAATGTGTTCTTTGATTCACCTTCCTGATTGTATTAAATTGTATTCCTTGTATAATACAGCACACTTGTTAGAGCATGTTTTAAATTTATTGTTTTGAACATTTTTCCAGTAAGTAATGAAACAAAATGTATGAATGAATAATGACAAATCTGCCCAATTCAGAACATTTCCATCAGAAAAGTCTACTCAAACTTCTGTCATTACAATCCACCAATGTCAGTAAATATGCACAATCTCTGCAGAAGTCATCTAAATAATTCCACATTAAAGAGATTTGTAACAAGTGAAGAGGTTGCTGCTAGCAAACAACTTTATATTAAATTGTTTCATCATCTACAAATAAAGTGTCTGTTGTCCTTGATGAATAAATTGCCTATCTTACATTAAAAATGATAAGTTAATAATATTGCAATCAGGAATGGGTGGCAAACTGATAACAGGTTCATAGTTACTAAGTATCTCCTCCAAAGGAAGACATTCTCAGGACTGCAGTATCCACCCCCTTTAAAGTACAACACAGTACAGTATCAGCAATCCATCTACATACTGTGGAAGTAGAACCCATAGCCTTCTGCATCAAAAGCAAGTATACTACCCGTTGTGCTACTAACAACGCAAACAGACCTGGCATACGCAGCACTAAACTTCTCTTCCCCTGACGTTCTCAGCTTCTTGTAAAATTCACTTTACACTCAGCTATATCTCTCAACTTTGCAGCACAAAAACTCTGGAAAAAGCCAAAATGTACTGGGGGGGGGGGGGCAAACCAGGGACACATTTAAACATTGCTTGTATAATCTTAGAAAGATGTGATAATAAAATGATTTGTGTTACCATGTGTTTCCTGAAAGATATAAAGACTAAAACTTAAATGGCCATCATTATTTAGTGAATTCAGCTCTCAATGATTTGACAAAAAACACAAATTTTAAGAGCAACAGACAAAAGTATGAACCAAACATTCCAGACATGCTGTGAAAATCAGGACAGTTGAGAGCTATGGGCTCAACTCCTCAAAACACAAGTGGTGGTGTGGGTGAGAATTCAGGCTCTTGTTTGTTGTACCTAAGGTGCAAGGTTTGAGCCTGAGTAACACTTACCACCCAGTATACTTAGTTGGGGCATTTTACATACACACACACACACACACACACACACACACACACACACACACACACACACACACACACACACACACACACACATATCCATACCTTCAGAAATAAACACACACACCTTCAGGAATAATTCTGTGAAGCAATAACACAGAACAAAATTCCCTTACCTGAAATAATTCTGTGAATTGAATGGCAGAAGCAGCAGGAATAGGAATGGCAGCAATGACACACACAGAGCAAAATTCAGACTTCCTTTATTTGAAGTTGAGCTTTAAACTGCGTGCAGGTGGACAGAACAGGACATTTGTGCAACAGTGCACATGCACAGATGTGATGCGACCAGACCAGTTACTAGGGTCTTGTTTTAAGGAAGAATGCCCTTAAGAAAAAGCTTTTTTTAAATTAATCTATTAAAGCTAAATGTAAAAGGGCCTCCCAGGGTGGACCACCCCTCTCGCCCCCCTAGCTACATCACTGCGTGGGGGCACATTTTTTGACTTTGTTGACTCACCCTTAGGCTTCACTGAGCATGCTGTGGAATTTGCTGGAAAGACTTGGGGTTTCTCAGGGACT
>NC_056742.1:226829077-226846577 GCF_019279795.1 Protopterus annectens
GTTAATACCTTGTTCTCATATTAGATTTGGTAATGAAAACTGATTGAGGGTTTACGACTCTGTGGCTGACCAAACACATCTGGCATTTAGCTCTGTGGCACAATTACTTTCTTGCAGTCTTTGCTATCATCCTATTGGTCCTTGCTTTGGAGGCTCCACTGACTTCCAGTTTGTGTCCTATGCCATTTGCAATCTTTGTGTTTATAAGGTTTGGTACTGTATGAGTTTATAAAGACCTGATAAGGCCTATTGCTTGTTGAGCATAGTCCCTAAGGGACTACTGGTAGTTCATTGGGCCAAAAATAGAAATGTTGGATTTTTTGCCATTTAGCTATAAGGAGTTGTTCCTATAGATTACACTAACACAATGGCATTTGGAGTGTCACAGTCTAACCTGTCTTTCTTGGTCTCTGCATCTTGTATGAACAGTCTTAATTTCTATCTGCTCCAACTTAAATTGTGTACTAATGTTGTATTCTGTAATTTATGTTTCTTGTTTATTGTTTACTTTTTTCTACTGTGCTAAGAACATAGTAAACACATTAAAATTTTTGCATTTGAATTTGGACAATCTGTATTTGATGTCCTGATTATAATGGGAGAATCTGATTTCTTTAAGGCTACTCTGCATTTCCTAACTTCATTAATACTGCTTACCCTTCCTGACTTCACTAGTCCTGCTGAATCTTGTGATTTTTGAGATTTGTTCTAATGGACCTCCTGATTAATTTTTGCCTAGTATCTCATTGCAGCTTCATTCTTTCTGCACTGTGTTCTTTGATTCAATTATATGGCAAAAATATTCTGTGAAAATCTGTACAGTGGAGAGGCATACTTTTGTAGCATATATCACTAGAAAAAAGGTTTTCCTCTCAATGGTACTTCAGTGACCTGACTTTTTTTCTGTTGGTATATGCTCGATTTACCACGGACATGCTGGTTGGACTGTCCAATCAGCATGCTCATTTTTGAATAACAATGACCCATCATTGTATAATTCATGTTCTTTATATATCCATGTCTGTTTGATTAAGTCATTCTGATTTCCTCCCACCTCCCAAAACATGATTATCCCTCATGTAATCCTTACTGTTGCATCTGTGATCTGTAATATGGCCAGAAAAAGATCTGCATGTATTAATTTACTTACCCAGTTTAAGAAGTTATTAAATAAAATAAAAATACACTTTCTGAAATAGTTATAAGATGGATGGTGTGTGAGCAGTGCCCTTTCTAAGGAGTGGCCTGAGAGGATTATTATTATTGATGAACATTGTGTGGACGTTCAACTGTTTTATTTGGGTCTGTAGAAATACACTGACTGTAACAGGATATGGGAATTACTTGAATAATGAAGTCCAATCATTCAGGGCAAGTGCAGGACATGACTGGAAGTCTATGAAGGAGAAAACGTGTAATATAAGATTAGAATATGTAACGGAGGTTAGAATTATTTCATTCTCTTTCTGGCCCTCCCTGAACCTTCCATGAAATGTTAGGTACAGTCCTACTGTCTAGTTTCTCCAGTACATCCTGGCATCTGAAGGCATTGGGCATGAGAGGTGAGTGTTGGGGACTGTGATGAGCCCAAAGTTTTACAAAGTTTCATGGTTCAAAAGAAGCATGCCTGCTTCTTAATAGCATGGTTTACTTAGTAGTGTCTGCACCAACTGGTGTGTATTGAGCATTTAATGCATAGATTTGGTTTATTTCTTTCTGTCTTCATCAATCTAAATTTTAATTTCCATGGTGAAGCACTAATCCATCTAGACAATTTTCAGGCTCAGCATGAATGAAATACAACCAGTGAAATGATACACTTTAATCAGTATCAGTGCAGCAGTGATAATGTAAGAGCAAACATGCAATGAGGCATTAGTCTGGATTATCTGTAGCATAAATGAACACAATCATAAGTAGTTGTGAGACAAGAATTACAAATAAATAGTTACAGATCATTGGGCATAGGCTATGAAGAAGAATATGGTATGTGTCAAATGAAGGAAAGAAGAGAAAAGAGGGGGACAGAAAATAAAGTGCAAAAAAGCAAAAGAAATGCAGGAAAGAAAAAGACAAGGGGAAGTGTGCAGCTATCTGCTACCCAGTTAAAGAAGGTCCATGAAGTACTAAAGGACTTTAAGAAAATATTTCTTAGTAACTCAGGTACACCCACCTGATGAAGCACCATGTAAACACAGAGCCTCAGTGGCCCATCAGCACGACTCTTATAATGTGCATTATGCAGATGAACAGACCCTAAGGGAGGAACTGCAAGAGTTGATGGATAGGCTAGTAATAAGGGAGTCTGATCATCTACTTCGGCTTTAACATGTCTTACAATAAAATGCAAGTTAATAAACATATTGTTTTATTTGCTAACTTACGTCCTTACCCATGACTCATTCCATTATTGGTAGGTCTCTACAGAAATTATTTTTTCATTTCATTGTGTGTTCTAGTTTCTTGTGGATCCAGCATTCATGCTTAGGCATGGAAACATGTTTCCTTACTACTGAAGTACATTCCATGCAGTTAACCAATGCCGTAGCTGTAAACCACTCCTACAATGTTGTTATCCCTGAACTGCAGACTAAATTATAAATAGTAGATATATTCATATCAGGACTTAGCATCAGAGGGCCAACAACAATTTTACCAGTTTTAGCAGTTATGTGCTATTTTATTTAGCTTAGATTACTAGAATGCTTTGTGATAACTTGCCTTCCAAAAGGAATTTGTACCTGACGGTATGTGGCTGAGTTGAATCTTAAATGTCAGGGAAAAACATGAACTATGAAAAGTCTGCTCAAGTAAACAAAAATTTTTTACACAAAGAAAAAAACTCTTTCCTCTGCACATGATCCTAAACTTGGTGTAAATAGAGAAGAAAACAAGTTCCACAAAACTTTTCTTGAAAGCCACCTCAGGCAAAGTACAGTTACCAAGTTTAAACTGAGTTATAGGTGTTTATAATGCAAACAGCTAGTCCACAGGATTGGACCAGTGGCTCCCTTTTCTGCATATAAATGAACCATCTGTATCTCCTGTGATTCAATATCCCTCTGACCCATTCATTGTTCAGTAGAGGTAAGAGATGAGTGTTAGGGAATTGGCCACTCTAAAAATCCTATGGGCTGTCCTATAATCCTTGCCAATTTGTAAGGTCCATGATTGCTGTTCTCAGGATATGTATGTATGCTTTTGTGCATGTGCAACCTCCCAAGCATGCATGACACATTTTGTAGTGCAGATATACCAGGCTGTACTTACTTTCACTAATATACCTGCTTTTCTTCAGGTGATGACAGAAGGATCAGCCAAGCTGCCCCCTCCCCCCCGAAAGGTGAGCAAGTATTGGCTGCTATTTTACATCTTACCCTGTCTGATCTCTCAGGCATCCATACTGCTAGTCAAACACAGGTCATCTGAGGTATAGTCAGATTAGTATCCTTTTGCTCATTGGTGTTGGGGCAGTGCATTTCTCTATTTGATAGGGGACTAAATCTAAATATTTACATTTTACTAGATTCAAAATTCAAAACTGACTTAATTTCAGCAATTCTTCCTGGCATGCAATTGAATTGGCTGTTTTTGTATAATAGAATATACATTTCAATGTGTACTTATTTAGGAAGTGTTTTAGAAGTGCTCACTAATATAATACATTTTTCTTTTAACTGCCAGTACTGGATATCCTCATGTTTATGCAGGAAAAGGAAAAAATATATTGCATGAGAATTATATTGAATGAGATTTATGAACATGAAAAAGCAGGTTATATACAGATATCTGCGATTGCCAGCTACCATCACAAATGATGAGAAACTAGGACAATGAAGGAAAAACTAATAAGTTGCAGGGAACTTTAATGTGCTTCTGTACTGTTATTTAGGTGACAGCATACCTAAAATTAATGAAATAATACATTGTTAACAGAAGATAACACTATTATAAGTTGTTATGATGTTATAGTAGTGTATAAAAACTTTGATCCGATACTGAAGTTGCTCTTTAATCTAGACCTTATCTTGTTTTTTAGTACTCTGGAGGGTCAAGTTCCAGTAATATTTACAAGAACTATTTCCCACATTGCAGATTGTACCCTACAAATTTGTGTCACTGCACTGCAGTCATTATACCACTTTTACCTGTAGCAAGTACCTGTTGCTTATTAGCTGCATTTAGAAGTTTAATAACGCTTCTTCACAAAGGAATATAATTAACAACATACTTCAGAGATGGGGCTCAGGTGCAGACAATCCAGACTGTAGCTTACTATCTTCCTGCACAAATCTTTTTTTTTTTTTCCTCTTCTTTCAGTAGACCAAATAAATAATGCTGGAACATTATAGTGACAGATCTCTAAAACACTGAGCTATTTAAAAAAATTATATATGTCTTGTAATGAAGCCTAACAGAACTAGAAGTTGTTAATTTATTCCATCTGAAGTGTTGTCATAAATAAGTAGCACAATGGTAAAATAATTTATCTGACAGGCAAACAGACACAAATGAGAATGTAAACAATTATTTTTCAAAAGTGAAAACATCAGAAACATGCAGAACTTACAGAAAACAAATTGAGCAACTAATTAAGTTAATTATCAAATTAACAGAGCCGTATTATTGAGCAGACATTATAAGAGCAACTAATTAACTCAACTATATAAGAAGAAGCAATATTCAGCAGGGAGCCTCTTGCCAATATGCTCATCCAGAATGTCAGAATTCGGAGCAAATAGCATTTCTCTTTTTTAATGACTTTAAATATGCATAATTGTAGTCAGTCTGAATATTTTTCCGAAACATACTGACAGAACATGCCTTTTGATTGCCATAAACTTTAAAGGCAGTGTGCCATTTATTATTTATGATACAGTCATTCAAGCTTAGTGAAAATAAAAAAGACAGGATATCTGTCTTCTCAGAATTCAAATGATGCTGCATGTTATCCAGTATTATAAGAAATATTTTGGTAAAATGATAAATGCTTCCTGTTTTCCTTATTGTATAATGAACCTGTGAAGCAATATGATGTGCCAGGTGTTGTGTGCCATGCTTAATGTTTATCTGGAGTGTGTGCAGTTATTAAACATTCTGTTTATAGCATGTGCTTTCCCAGTTGTAATTTATATTGTTTTATGCCATTAAATATTTTTTATGCATGGTATAGCTTGAAAAATGTATAAGAGTGTTAAAAATATTATGATATTGCAGAAATGCTTGTACAAAAAAATGATTTTTATAGCTGAGGTCATATGTCAGAATAGGAAGATTAACTTTATTCTACCACAAATCTGTGTTTTCTGGATTTAGGGGAGCTTGGAAACTAGCTATGCCATCCCTTAATTGAGCAGTTCTTAAAGTTTTTGGGGTTAGGTAGGGGGCTAGTTTTACCTTTATTTCAAGGGAGAACACTTTGTGATCTGATCTTACTAAAGAAGACATAACACTGGGGGGCAGCACTCTCACATATTTTTGAGTGCTAGTTCTAGGATATTTGTTCCCCTAGTGGGAGTGCAGTCTAGCTGCTCCAGGGCATTTAAATTTGCAAAGTCAAGAAATATTTGGGCTTGCATGTTAGTGGTCATGTATGCCTCCCAATTAATGGAGGTGTAGTTAAAATCACCCATGAGTGTGGTATTGGGCAGGATCATAATGGGGAACCAGTAGCTAGCAAGAATATGGTAATGGATTTGTCCCATGTTTAGTTGGACTTGGAGTAGCTCAAGCATGTCATATTGTTTGACCAGACTTGAGGTGAGCTTATCCTTTATATAGATAGCTACACCTCCAACTTTAGCTCTTTCATGTTCAGAGGGTAGTCACAATGTATGAAAAGCAATATAGTCATGCACTGCCGGAGTGCCTTTTTCCTTTACACATTCTGTATCACAAGGCTTACATGTTACTATATTTTATTTTTATTTCACATTTTTATTTTTAATCAGGATAGTAAACTGATCACTCTTGACCATTTGCAGGTATAGCATGCAATATTACGCATCTTATAAGAAATCAGTCAAAGCAAAATATTATACTAAAGTTTTAGCTATGATGAGGACTATCATTGTTTCCAGACGTCCCCAGTGGGTTGGTTCACAGAATCCAATTGTATCTGCCTTTCCTCCAAGACAATAACATGTCCAGTACTGCTGTATGTGAACTTGTACTAATCTTTTAAATTATTGTATGGTTCTTGTGAGTATACAGGCACACTTGAACTGTTCATGGCCCTAGAAATGATTACTATGTGCTAAAAGCATATTGCTTGGTTTGCAATGTCTCATTTTCTTAACTTTTCTTAACTTTTTTCTCACTGTAGTGCATATTATTACTGCAATGCGTTATTTTAAGTAATTTCCCCTTGAGCATTTAAAGTTCTGTTTAACAGAGAAAGCAAAGCATGAGTCTATTGCTGAGTCTTAGGAATTTAGAGCAGGTTAATAGCCTATGAACTTTAGGAGGGGTTAGAGAGAGTTGAATTTCTATTTAGAAACATGTCAAGGTTTTATGGAGAAAGCTCACATAATTTGCCCTAAGCATAGATTAGTCATGCTGTGTGGGAAAAGTCACCATCTGTCTACCTTGTTCCTGTTGAATTCTTACACCTAGTGGAACTGGAGTTGTCCACCGCTTCTGTTTGTTTGACCACAGAATTTTTTCACAGCCTTCTTTTGCTGAGTCTTTTTAATGAACACAGACGTATCACCCCTTAAACTATTCAACCCAATAGTGCTTTAAACTAGACAGATTTCACATGATAGACATCTTAACATACTTTAAAACCCTGAAACATTGCAATTGGTCCCCACTAAAACACCTCCACTAGATGATCATTTCCACCTGTCTTTTTAAATGAACTAGCACTTCTGTGATACAAGTGGATGAAAGTGATTACTGCACACTGGCTACTTGCAAAACAAAACAAGTAATGAAAACTAGGGATAGCACTGGTGTAAAAGATACTTTGGGCTTTTTCTCATTTCCCACCACTGTCCTGAAATGATTTGCGTTCTACCTTTCTGAACATCCTCATAGGGTCTACTGTCCTGAAATGGTTTGCTTTCTACCTTTCCGGACATGCTCATAGGATATACTGTCCTGAAATGGTTTGCCTTCTACCTTTCTGGACATCGTCATAGGATGGAGTTTAACCTTTATTCATCTTATTTCTACCCCTGAAGTGCTGATTGTCTTACAGCTCCATGCTGTATCTGTTGTCATTCACTCTGTGGATGCTTTCCCAGGACAGATGCAATCAGAAGGAGAAATATCTCTTATCACATCATTATAGATTGATATCAAAAGTAACTTTAACCTCTAAAATGCCCACCAGAATATGATGCTTGAATTCTATCCTGGTTGATTTTAGTTAATAGTCAATCTGTAGCTGGTTGAAACTTAGCTCATCCAAGTCTGAGGATGTTTGTGCAACTTTAAGAGACTTTACTGCTCTCTGGTTATTTATGATGGCAGTATGTAATTTGTGAAATTGTGATATTGTTCTCTGTGACTGCATGGCATTAAGGAACAGGTGTCAACCATTTTGAAATCCTCTTATTCCAATCCAAGGAAAGTCATAGTGATTAAGCTCATTATTTCCCCTTCAAACCTGACTATGGTTGTTAATACTTTGTTTTCATCTTGGCTTTTGTAATGAAAACTGGTTGAAGGTTTACAACTCTGTGGCTGACCATTCACACCTGGTAATTAGCTCTGTGGCACAATTACTTTCTTGTACTCCTTGCTATCATCCTATTGGTCCTTGCTTTGGAGCTCCACTGGCTTTCAGTTATGTGTCATATGTGATTTGCAATCTTTGTGTTGATAAGTTTTGGTACTATATGACTTTACAGACTTTATAAGTCCTATTTCACAACTGTTGAGCATAAACCATTAGGGCCTGCTGGTAGTTCCATTGGGTAAAAATAGAAATGATGGATTTATTACTATTTGGCTATCAGAAGCTGTGTCACAATCAAACCTGTCTTACTTGCTCTTTACAGCTTATATGAACAGTCATAATTTCTATCTGCTCCAACTTAAATCATGTACTAATGTTGTATTCTGTAATTTATGTTTCTTGTTTCTTGTTTACTGTTTTATACTGTGCTAAGAACATAGTAAACACATTAAAATTTTTGCATTTGAATCTGGACAATCTGTATTTGAATTCCCTGATTATAATGGAAGGCTCTGATTTCTTTAAGGCTTCTCTGCATTTCTTGACTTCATTAGTACTGCTGAACCTTCCTGACTCCACTAGCCCTGCTGAATCTTGTGATTCAGTCTGTTGTAATGGACCTCCTGATTCATTTTAGCCTAGTATCTCCTTGCAACTCATTCTTCCTGCACTGTGTCTCTTGAATCAATTCTGCTGTGAAGTGTTAACATTATTAACATCATTAGTCTGGCTGGGATCGCAGTGTTGCTTAACTATACTTTTTTTTAATCCTATAGGATCACAGGATCATAGGAAGTTACTAGGCTAATAGCTCTAGGGCCCTAAGAAGCCTAGCCATGTTCTACCCTTATTTCCATGATCAGCACCTATTACCCCTGTCCAAGAGGGACACAGCTGGAACCCCTGGGTTGAATTTACAACAAAGGAAACCTCCTCGACTGCTGAAGGTAACTCAGGTGAAAACAAACACAATTCAAAAGCAAATCCTGAGTTGACCACCACTGACCCTGAAGACAGAACGTAGTTAAAACGTGGAACTTTCAATTTTTATTAAACTGTAGAAACTTGCATTATGTTTAAAAACAAAAAACAAAAAACAAAAAGTTGGAGGACGAAAAGCGCTTTCAGCTAGTCAGCCTTCTTCAGTTCATGTGTTTCCTTAGGTTTGACTCTGGCTATTTTGAACAAGTACACACCTATCAAAAATAGTGATTCAAGACACACCTTCAACAACATCAAATCCTGAACCATCACTATGTGCAAGCCTCTTCACAAAATCAGCTGATGGTTACACGCCTATTCTTTAATATAGGCTTGAGGGGAACTGTAGCGTTTAGTCCTGGATGCTTGTGTGCTTTAAGATTTGTAATCCATTTGATTTCTCGGGTCTCCGTCATGTTTTTTACATCCTCTCCTCTCAAATTTGCGGTAATAAGATCTACAGCTTGAAAATAGAAAGAATGAGTGGAAAAGTGTTTAACACGATCTGCTAGACTGTTTTGTGCATCTAAATGGAATATATCTCTAAGGTGCCTCAAAATATGGTCTTTAAACTGTTGGTCCATTTTTCCTACATAGAAAGCTGGGCACTGTCGGCAGGTGGCTAAATATACTAAGTGCTGAGTGGTACATGTGGCAGAGACCCTAAAACGATATTTCTCATCACTGACAGGATGCAAAAAGCCAGAAACAGGATTAATATGTGAACAGGCTTTGCATTTCCCACATTTCTTCCTTCCTGTTGTTGCATTGGGAATTCTTTCAGAATGACCATGCTTGCTACATAATAGCCATTTCAAATTATGTTTGTTTTTATAAACAAAACTTGGCTTTAAGTAGTTGATGTTAACATCCAGAAAATCAATTTCTCTATCTGAATATTTAACCAAAAATTTCAGGAACTCTGTAGTGGAATGCATGTAATCTATAAATGATTGTAGGTCATTCTCCTGACCAGTCCACACAATAAAAATATTGTCCACAAAATGCCTGTAATATAGCAGATAGCTCAACCATGGGTTAGTTGGATTTATTACCTTCTGGAGTTCCCATTGTGCAAGCACCAGGTTGGAACACCTATTCAAATCAACATGGAATATGATGGTGCACAAGGTCTACAGACTTGAAATACATCGCAAGGATACATAGCGGAATCACTATTTGCATCGCCAGAGCATGAATCCGTGACATATCTATATAAATGTAATGGACAAGCAAGTGGTGTTTGTCTAGGCTATGCACAGAAGAAGGCACGTTCAGGGAAGAGTGTGAACTACTTAAAGGACATCTACGTAAGAGAGGCTATAATGAATCAGATTTAAATATGTTAACAGATTATGATACCCTTAGAAGGACAAAAGGTTGTCCTTACTTTTTTGAGTCTGTACCAGTTGATGAGGAGAATAAAATCAAGGAACTCAAACAAGCTCAGCAAGTAAACTGCCTCCTTACATATAGTTCAGACAATAGGCAAATCTGTGAAATCATTAGGAAGTATTGGCCAATCTTACTGGAAGATGAGAAAATCAAAACCCTAGTGGGAGAACAGCCAAGGTTTGTTTATAAAAACAAAAATAATTTGAAACGGCTATTATGTAGCAAGGATGGTCATTCTGAAAAAAAATTCCCAGTGCAACAACAGGAATGAAGAAATGTGGGAAATGCAAAGCCTGTTCACATATTAATCCTGTTTCTGGCTTTTTGCATCCAGCCAGTGGTACGGGATATTGTTTTAGGGTCTCTGCCACATGTAACACTCAGCACTTAGTGTATTTAACCACCTGCCAACAGTGCCCAGCTTTCTATGTAGGAAAAATGGACCAGCGGTTTAAAGACCATATTTGAGGCACCTTAGAGATATATTCCATTTAGATGCACAAAATAGTCTAACAGATCATGTTAAACACTTTTCCACTCATTCTTTCTATTTTCAAGCTGTAGATCTTATTACCCCAAATTTGAGAGGAGAGGATGTAAAAAACATGATGGAGACCCAAGAAATCAAATGGATTACAAATCTTAAAGCACACAAGCATCCAGGACTAAATGCTATAGTTCCCCTCAAGCCTATATTAAAGAATAGGCGTGTAACCATCAGCTGATTTTGTGATGAGGCTTGCACATAGTGACAATCTAGGATTTGATGTCATTGAAGGTGTGTTTTGAATCAGTGGTTTTGATAGGTGTGTGCTTGTTCGAAATAGCCAGAGTCTAACCTAAGAAACACATGAACTGAAGAAGGCTGAATAGCTGAAAGTGCTTTTCATCCTCCAACTTTTTGTTTTTTGTTTTCTGTTTTTAAACATAATGCAAGTTTCTACATTTTAATAAAAAATGAAAGTTCCACGTTTTAACTACATTCCCTCTTCAGGGTCCATGGTGGTCAACTCAGGATTTGCTTTTGAATTGGGTTGAATTTATGGTTATGCATCCAATCATCCAGATTGTGTTTGAAGAGGGCCAATGAGGTGCTCTGTTTGACATGAAGTGAGAGTCTGTTTCAAAGGAGTGGTAATCTCTAGGAGACAAATCTGTCCCTCCAGCAGGTTCTATTAATGTCACATACTAGGTTAAGGTCTTTGGAGTGAGTAAGCCGTGTACCATTTGACTTACAGATATCCAGCATTTCCAATAAAACATGGTCAGAGACTGCATGCATGCGAGGCAGAGATCACCTCTGAGTAGTCTGGATGAAACAGAATATAGTGAAAGTGATTTCAGATGATCCACATAGGACAAATGATGAGGATTTAAAATTTTCTGTGTGAGAAACCTTTGTGGTCTCTCCAATTGTTGCAGGTGTTTGGAAAGATGCATACCAAAAGGGACGTTCTACTCAATTATTGGCCTGTGAGAGAAGAGTACAGGGAAGTTATAACTTCTTTTTCTCTGGATGCAACACCTTTACTTATGAAATGAGCAATATGGAATGACCTTCTTACCACTGTGGAGACATGGTGATCAAAGGTAAGGTTGCTGTTAACCTGTGTGCCCAGGTTTCTTACCACTGAGTGCAAACTTAAGGTGTTGCCATTGATGTGGTAGTTAGCAGGAACATCGCTGTTACAGAAAGGGATGATAATACATTTCTTTGTAAATGAGTTTAACACCATGACTTTGGCACCAGTCATTTGTTTGTTTAAGACCCTCTTGTAGGATATTGAAGTCATTTGAAGATTCTATGACTGCTTCCAGTTTGCAGTCATCAGCAACTCAATGATGCCGGAGTGGGGTATAGTGCCAAACACCTTGGCTAAGTCTAGGTAGGCTGTATGCACAGATTTTCCCTTATCCCGGCCCTTTGTGACTATCTTGAAGAAGTCCATTATGTTTAACAGGCATGATCTCTCTCTGACAAATCCAAACTGAGTAGGGTCAAGTGTTTGGAGATTACCTATATCTTTGTTGATAAGGTCCATGATGATACGCTGCATGGTCTTGCAGATATGGCTAATCAGGCTAATAGGTCTATAGTTCCCAGGGTCAGTGGAAGCACCATCTTTATGCAAGGGAATAATGGTCACCATTTGCCATTCAGCTGAGATAAAGTTGGTGCTTAGACTATGATTGAAAAGAGTACCCAATGGTGTTGCTAATTCTTGTTGGAGCCCATGCAGGATGCAGACTGGGATATTATCCAGTCACATAGATGCTGTATTTTTGGCTTTAGAGAGGGAGTTTATGAACTGCTCTTTGGAGATACAAGATAGGGGACAGGTGGTAGAGATATCATGGGGTACCTGTGTCAGGGATAGGATAGTGATGTTTTCACAGAACCTTTTGGCTAATAGGTTAGCTATGTCCACAGGCTCAGTATATGTGGTATCATTGGTACAAATCTGGGCCTTTCCTTTTAGGTTACAGATGCAACTAAAGAATGCATTATGGTTGTCCTTAGTTGAGGAAGCTAATCTGGATTCGTAGTTTACTTTGGAGGACTTCACAAGAAGTCTTATTTGCTTGTTTAAGCTAAGGAGGAAGTGTTTCCAGTTCAGGGCTCTTTCCCTCTTACTACTAGAAAGCAATTTCTTCCTCTTATTGTAAAGCATGTTAATGGCAGATCTCCACCAGGTAGGCTTGCTCTTCCTTGAGGAACTTGTTTTGGTCCTATCAGGTATGGCCAAGTCAATGCAGTTATACAGCTGTTTGCATAAAGCACTGGTATAGAACTCAGCATAGTTGCCAATTACATCTGAGGGGGAGGTGCAGTGAAGCTATATATACCATCACGTAAGAGGTTAAAGTCTGCTTTGGAGAAGTTTTTTTTTAGTTTAGCTGTTGCTGGGAGACTGATTTGTGGTCAGATCTCACCAGGGAAGGCCTCACAGTGGGGGTGCTACAGTGCTCCCTCATATTGGTAAGCACCAGATCCAGGATTTTGGCACCCCTTGTGGGGGTGTCAACCAGCTGGTCCAGGACATTGGTATTAACAAAGTTGAGGAACTTTTGGGAAAGTGAGTTTGAGCATGAGTAATTTACTCAGTCAATGTATGGGTAGTTAAATTATCCCCAAACCATGCCATTTGGATGTATTTTGATAGACTCAAGTAGATCCAAATAGGCAATCCTGCTGTAAGATTCTTGATATATTAACCCATATAGGTGTCTTTCTGTATTAATCCTGCTGCTTTTCTGTCATGTGCTCTTTATTTTTTAATACTGGTTTGTCCTGTCAGTCTGTTAATATTGTATAGTGGAATGTGACCTGTTTTATTCTGTTGCAATTATATTAATTCCATTAATTCTGCTCTGTAGAATACCTATGCTATTCCTAATGGAAAGATATGTTTCCTCGACTAATTTCACAGTGAGATACAAATCTATGAGCCTATTCACTTGAATATGCATATGAAACAAGATCTATTGTTAGTTTCTTTTTAAAACAGGGGCAAGACTCCCATACATCCCATCTAACTCTGTGGTTAAAAAACTTAAAGTTATATCACTTATCAATATCAGCAATTCAGCAAAATGGGCACATCAGCAAGTTGCTCATTTACAATCCAGATACACTATCAAAACAATTCTCAACTTTACTTCCAAAACTCTAAAACATGACCATACCACCTAGTTAAATAATTAGTTTAGGAATCTTCTAGTATGTAACAATGCTTAATAAGTTTTTCTCAGCAGCAACCAAATCATGTATTTAATTAATGTGTAGCTAACTTATTAATAGGCACTGGAAAATGTAACCTATCATTTTCATAGATTTCCACAATTTCTGTCTTGCTCTCCCCACAAAATCTATATTTTCTTTGTGATTTATGACATTATTTATTTTTGTTTTTACATATTTGAGAAAATCTATCAAAGAATAGCCACAGATTAATAAAAAACTGCAGTATATGGAAAGGAAATCCAGAGGAAGTGATTCCTCTATTCCTTGTTTCATCATTCAGGCTACATGTTACAGCTTGATCACCTGAATGAGTTACAAAAGGCAGTCAAATAACTTTTTATCGACAAAGAAAATTAAGCAGTATGTGCAAAAGGAGATGAAAATGTCCACAATCACATGGAACAGGCAGTGATTACAAAGATTTGTTCTATAGGGTTTTGTTTCCATGTTATTAATAGTCCATCTAAAATATTAATTTAGATCTATATGAGAAGAGTTATTGACTTGGTTATTTCAAAAAATTAAATATATACCAAGTAGTTTAATTGATTGATTTCATATAAGTTTAATTGTCCAAACTGCATACTTATCAAATGTAAAGAAGCTCATATCAGTACCATGTGACAGTTTTCATGAATTTTGTGCCCTTACCATGGTTTTTGGCAGTGTATGTTTGGCAGTGTATGTTTTCAACATTTTAGAGATCATGTAATTAAATTGTACTGCTAAGTCTATTGTTGGTGGGGGAGGGGCTACAATTCACAGACTGATATCTACATTCATTTATCATAGGTAATTAATGGTGAAGATGGAATACCTGAAAAAATGCCTAGCAATGTGTATGTGTTGCACTGCTTGTGATGTTTAAATCTGTGATGAACTGCTGTGCAAAATTTAGTCTACACTGCATTAAAATACAATGTTAATTTATTTACTGGAAAGTCCATTTTCAGCTGAGACCCGTGGAAAAAATCTCCAAATGCATGTCATTGGAATGTGGGACGAAACTGGAGCACAAGGAGGAAACCCACACAAGTGCAGAGAAGACATGTAGACTTTACACAGAAGGCACCCTAGCCGAGAATCGAACCAGAGAACATCTTGCTGTGAGGAGACAACACTAATCGCTTCACCACTGTGCTGCACTGCACCAAACAGAAGATGAAACACTTAATATAAAGAACTATTAAAGGGTAATAAAGGTGGGTACATGGTTAGCATTGCCACCTCACAGCAAGAGGTTCTCCATTTTGATCTTCGGCTGGGGTGCCTTCTGTGCGGAGTCTGCATGTCCTCCCTGTGGTCGCGTGGGTTTCTTCCAGGTGCTCCGGTTTTCTTCCATGTCCCAAAAACATGCTGTAGGTGGATTGGATATTCTAAATTGGCCCTAGGCATGAGTGCGTGCATGTGTGTGCCTTCCGTGGAAGATTGGGCGGCAGGTTGGCAACTTGACACCGTAAAGCTCCACTGCCAATCATGAGCAGACAGGTGATCCACTGTGGCGAACTCTAACTGTGAAAAAAATGAAAGAAGAAGACTGAAGCCTTCAATTTTCCTGCAAGTTTTGTAAAATCTTTCCACACTTTTTGATAACATTTTCTTAAAATTTCTACTGGTACTGTTAATTGCCCTACTTTATCTGTGGTAATAAGAAAAGTAACAATTTTAGATGATGTGTTAAATTAGTAGGTAGTTAAGGAAAATATATGCTATGATACCCTTCTGCTTTGTACTACATTAAAATATGGTCTAGCCTGAGAGCCCTTTTCACCCATGACCATTGTCAAAGATGAAAGTAGGAACACTTAAAATATTAAATAGATGCAGAGCAGAGAAGTTTACACTGAACTATGAGGCAATAGAAATACAGATGTGAAGTCTTTCTGAGAAAACTATGTAAATATTCTTGACAGAATAATAATTTAAATACAAATCCAATCCCTACTAGAGCAGCAATTCATTGTATTGTAGTAAACCAAAATATCCAAGCTTTGATGCTAGAGAGTGGACTTCAACCAATTAGTATACAAAAGCAATGCAACACTCGATTCCCCTGAACATGCACCTAATTCAGAAGAGTGATCAGAGAGCAACAGGACAGAAACAACAAGCAGCTGCATTTTTTTAGGAGTAACATGTGGTAAGTGATTTTAAATGCTCTTTTATGGTCAAAGGAAATTGCGCCTATAAATAGAGCATCTTCCATATTAGAATATATGTGCTCTCTAAGGATATATAGGGCTGTTAGGGAATAAAAATCAGTGCTGTGGATGTAGTCTGCCTGACCTGACCTAGCAATACAAAAAGTACAGGTGAGTCTCAATCTAGAACAAGTGACTACACATTTAATCCCAGTAAGGAAACTCATTTGTCAGTAGGTTTCAGTCCTGGTGATTAAGGATAGTACTTATCTAGTAATCTATTAAAATATGTAATGTAGTAGCCTTTGCTAGTGGATCCTTAAGTAAAATAGAAAGAAGTACTTACAGACTAAAAATGAACTGCTAACTATATTGTACCCACGTTAAAATCTTTATATTTGTTTATATGAACATGGACTCACATTGATAACAGTGAAAAGACATAAGTAATGTGGAATAATCCAAAATAAAAACTTCCATCAAAAATTAGACATCAGAGCTTAATTCAACAACCCTTTCATATAAAATAGTTAACAGAAAAAAAAATAAACTTAGCTTAGCAAACATTATCCAGACATCCAGTATTCAACAGTGAATAATCATCAACATACCTTCCAAATTATATGAGGAACATGTTAATTGCATTTTCTTGCATTCACCTCCTTTAGCACCAGATCTAGAATATATACAGTTAACCTGACAATCCAGCAAGTTCTGAAGAAGTCATAATAATTTTCACAAAAACACAGAACTGCTATGAAAATAACTGTCACAGATCAATAAACAATATATTTGAAATATATATATATATATATATATATATATATATATATATATATATATATGTATATACATACATCCCACCCCCAGACAAAGAAACCACGGTGAAAAACTTTTCAAAAGCAAACTTCACGTTACTTAAGACGGAGGTGGAAAGTTTCAAAGCCCCCATGCTATAGGATAACACTGTCCAAGCTGCAAAATCCTTTACTAATGCATTCTATAGGCACCTACAAGAATGCATGGATCGTGCTATCCCAAGCAAAACCAAGACTCACTCCTCCGAGAAAAGGAAATCAGTCTGGTGGACCCCTGCCATAAACAAGCTATACAATAGAAGGAGGAAACTAGTACAGAAAAGAGTAAAATCCCAATAAGGGAAGACATCCCTGATCAGTATCAGCAAGAAACTTCAATCCCTCATCAAATCGTCCAAGGCGAGCTTTGAAAGAAAACTTGCCATGGACTCCAAGGATAACCACAAGGCATTCTTTAGCTATGTCAAGAATCTAAGAGGCAATGCCCAGATCTGCTTGGAGTTAGTGCAGAATGGCACAAAATACACTGAGCCAACCGATATTGCCAACATCCTGGCAGACAGGTTCAGTGCAAACTTCACCCCCCTCTCACTCCCAAAAGGGCCCATAACCGTACCAGAAGAATGTATACCCCTGAAATCACAGAAAGGTTAAAATAGCCCTTTCCAATGCCAAAAACACAGTATTAATGGGACTGGACAGTGCCCGAGGTTGTGTACTACACGAGCTCAAA
>NC_056742.1:226851577-226874077 GCF_019279795.1 Protopterus annectens
TATCTGGAAAACCAACAGCTTAAACAGTTAGCCCATGGTACCATGGCAGAATCCTTTAACCCTGAGATAATCCCACTATCTAAAAAGAAAGCCAAGAAGACACAGACAAATTCTTTGGCTGTCTGTCCTCCACCAGATATCCCTCTAGAAGCAGGCAGTAGCTCTGTAGGTCATTCAGCATCTATGTCAGATTCCTCTGCTGTGACCCTGTTGGAGGCCAGCATAGATCTGTCTTTTTGCATGTCCTCTGAGGCTTTGAAGGTATCTGCTTTGGACATTGAGGGGGAACTATGGTTGATTATGCCAGAGAATCCTAGAGGTGTTCTGCAGATATTGGTCAAGGGGGTTGTTCTGCATTCTCTTAATGAATCTCAACAAGGGTTGGAACCTCTGGCATTTGTTAGGGATGATGTCCCTTCCAAAAAAAGATGAAAAATGAAGTGTGTTTCAATCCATCTATAGGGTTCATCAACGAGAATGCCAGGAGTATACTCAGGGCTTGTTTCCTGCCTTAATGGTTGCCCTAAAGCATCATCAAGAGGCTTCAGTACCTTTTCCTCATTGGACCTCTACTCCTTCTAAATGGCTTTGGGAATCAGATTCCAAAGATGGAGGCTCAGTGTGTGGTGAGGGCTCTTTGTCTCAGTCTTCACAGATGCCTTCGTGTTTAGCAAATGGTTCTGGTGAAAAGCAGTCTGTTAGCCCCAAGTCTTCTTTCAAGGAATTGTCCTTTGAGGACACAGTTGCTAGGATGATAATTTTTTTAAGTGGGATTTTTCTCAAGTGTCTGATATTTAGAGAATATATTATGAGTTGCTTCAAAAGGATACTCCTAACCTTCAGCAGTTTCTCCTGTGTTGGCTGCCTTGTTAGATACTTTGCTTGCTGTTTCCAAGTCTTCTGATTCACAGCCATCTGCTCCTAAGAAAATTGATAGGTTCTATAAAGTTCATGAGGATTTTTTCAGTGTTTAGTGTACTGCCACCTATGTGATAATTCACGGGTACATGTTTTTTCCCAAAGGGGATAACTATACATTTCTTGGCATTGAGCTTGAGCCCATGGCTCTGGCACCAAGCATTTGTAAGTATGTTGCTTCTGACTCCTCTTTTAAGGCTGCCACTTTTGGATCTGTCATGAGGCATTATTCTTGATTTAGTCTCGATTCCAGAGGACATTAAGGCCAAGTTACTGGATGCTCCTTTAGATAATAAACATCTTTTTGTGACTGTTGTTGCTGATATGCTAAGTCTCTTCAAGAGAAATGCAAAGCCTTGCAGGACCTTAAACATATTGTTGTCTCTACAGTCTGTCAGTTCCAGAGGAATTATCCTTCTAGGTCTGCTTTTGTTCGCAGGCTACCCCACCAGGCCTCTAAGGGCAAGAAGGGTGGGATGCAGGCACGCTGTGTTAAAGCTTTTCAGATTTCTGTGGCCCAGAAGTATCCTTTATCTGATAAGCCTGCTTCTCTTTGACAATTCACCCCTCCCCCCTTCTTTTAAACCAGGTTTCTTTGTCCCTTTGGCTCTCCCTTTGTCTTTCAAATTACCCTCTCATCACTTCAGACTCTTGGGTTGTTTCTATCATCCATCAGGTTTACTTAATGGTATGGAAATGTCTCCCTCCTTTTTTAGGGATTCCTCAACTTCCTCTAGAGCAAATTCTTCATTTCCCAGAGGTTCTAGGTTCTCTGTTGAACCAAGGAATCATTCAACCTATCACTCCTTTCAAGTGGGAAGGGGTTTTAGTTTCAGGATGTTGCCCGTTCCTCAAAAGGAGGGCACTTGGAGACCTATTTTGGCTCCCTACCAGTTCCACACCTTTCTTGAGGTCCCTTCTTTTTGGATGCTTACTCTTTAAACTCTAATTCTTCTTTTATTACCCCAAGCATTTCTGGTGTCCTTGGGTCTGAACGATGCTTACTTTCATATCCCTATTCACCCTCTTTTCAGGAAGTTTTTAGTTTCTCTGTATCTCGCTCTCATTTTCAGTTCTTTGCTTTGTCCTTTGGGCTCTCTACTACCCCAAGAATATTCAGAAAATGCCTAGCTCCTGTGATTGCCTTCTGCAGGCTCCAAGGCATCCAGATTTTTCCTTATCTAGAGGACCTGTTGCTTCAGGCATCTTCTACCAGTCAGTTGTTACAGGATCTGCAGCTCACTAGCTCTTCTTCAAAATCTGGGGTTTACTATCACCTTCCAAAAGTCTGTCCTGACTTCTTTTCAGGATTATATGTATCTGGGATGCGGGATTCAGATGGTGCCAATGTTGGCCTCTTTTCCACCTCCACTGGTGTTGTCATTGACAGCCTTCTTTCACTCTCTTCTTCCTCTGACTGCCATGGCAGCCAGGGAGTTTCGTTGGGCCTTGGGATTCATGGTTTCTTCTGTTCCAATGCTTCCTCTTGCCAGACTGTATATGCAGAAGTTTCAATGGAATCTCAAGTCAGTTTGGCTGTGTACCTCTCCTTCCATCTCAAGAAGGAATTTGAGTGGTTGGTTCACCAATTCAGTTTCAACCCAGGCTTATCCTTTCAGCCTCCAGTCCCTTTTCAAGAGCTGTTCACAGATGCATCAGACAAGGGGTTGTAAGCTTCTCTTGGTCACCTGAAAGTTCATGGTCTTTGGCCTCCCCATCCAAAGTCAGACCATATCAACACCAAAAAGATGAGAGCTCTTCTTCTAGCCCTTCAGGCTTTTCACCCCATGTTCTTTTCAGGCCTCTTGAAGGTGTATACGGACAACACTACAGTGATGTTGGTATGTCAACTAGCATGGAGTACAAAATCTTATCTCCTCTGCAGGATGGCTCCTCAGGCTTGGGAAGTGGATCTCAGTTATCAGTTAATTCTTTGAACAGGTTCATAACACAGGCTCCAGAATGGTTGCTTCACAGAGATGTGTTTCTGGACATTGTCCATTGGTGGGGTATTCCTCAGGTCTTTTTGCCTTCCATCTGGACAAGTGGCTTCCTTTCTTCTGTTCCAGAGTGCCATAACCTCTGGCATGGAAGACAGACACCCTTTCCTTTCATTGGAATGGGATGTTTCTTTATGTTTTATCTCCTCTTCCTCTACTTTCAAGAGTCCTGCAGGAGATTCAGCTGGACTCCCCAAAAATCTTGCTAATGACTACCTTTTGCCTGAGGCAGCACTGTTCCCCCTCTTAATGCATCTGGCCAGGGGCAATAATCACAAGTTACCTTACTGGTTGAACCTCCTTGTGCAGGACAAGGGGTCTCTCATCCATCCCCACTTGTCCTACTCTGCAACTGACACTATGAGCAATAGGGTTTTGATCCCTTTCAGGAACCTCTTTTGTGAGGACATATTCATGGTTTACAGGAGGCAAGAAAACCCTCAACCATAAAATCTTATATGTCCAGATGGAAAAGATTTTTGGTCTGGTGCCATACTTGTAGCAGGACACCTTTTCAGTGGGGGTCCCTCTGGTCATCTCTTATTTGTGTAAGTTGCTCCAGTCTGGTTTGGTCTATTTTTCTGTGAAAGCCCATTTGTCAGCCATTTCTGCTTTTCTGCCCTCTAATCCTCCTCTGACTTCTCATTTTGAGGTCAAACAGTTTCTTAAAGGCATTTGCATATTAGACCTCCAAGAAAACCTATATCTCCACCTTGGGACCTTAATTTTGTTTTGGAAAAAATTAATTGTGCTCCTTTTGAGCCTGCAGACTTTGCTTCTGCAACATTGTACCTGGAAGACTGTTTTGTTGCTGGCTCTTTTTAATGCTTGAAGGGTTTCTGAGCTCCAGGCCCTTATGGCCATTCCTTCTCTTTGATTTTTCACATGGACAGGGTGTCCATTTATATTAATCCTTCTTTTATACCTAAAGAACTAAATGAGTTGTCCTTGAATCAGTCAGTACAGCTCCCTTCCTTTTTTCCCTTCACCTCAGTTTGCTAGTAAGAGGGTCCTATATACCTTGGATTTGCACAGACAGCTCAGGTACCATTTCCTTTTGTTATTCTTTTAATAGCAGATCTCTGTCTACTTCTGTTAGACCTCATTCAACTAGGGATGTTGCCTCTTCTGGTATCTTCTTCAAGGGTTGGATACCAATTCCATTCTTGAAGCTGTTACTTGGGCTTCCATCCATACCTTTACTAAGCATTATAAGTTGGATAAGAGCGATGTCAGAGTTGGTATATTTAGTTAGGGGGGTGGGGGCACAGCCCCCCATGTCGAGGGGGAGTGGAGGGTGAACCCCCCCCCCCCCATTTAAATTATGTCTTGTTTCAAGTGTCTGTCTTGTTTCTATGGCCCCGCGGAATTTTTCCCTAGGACAAATTTTGTGGTTTTGGCCATTTGCGGTTTTCACATTTTGGTGTTTAGGGGTAGATGATTACATATTCAAAGAAGTGAATCTTCGATTATGTAATATAGACCCTATAGAAGGACATGGTATAGTTATGCAAAAGCTTACCATAACAGTAGGTGTTCTTCTCTTCACTGTTGCAATATTTGCTACCTCCCTCCAACCCCTGATTGTTTGTTCTGCATTTTTTTCCTTATGAATCTGTATGGATTCCTTTGTCCTGTGGAGAATGTTCTCTTCTGGGGCAATTCAGTTATGAGTAGTTGCATCTGTATTTCCATTTATGCCCTATGCTTTGCATGAGGAGCATAAATGTGATGTATGGCATATACAAGATCTTTTAGGCTTTGCATACAAGCCAAACGTCGGGTTGTCCTCGGTGGGAGATCCCTTCTATGTGGAATACTTCAACAGCGAAGACAAGAACATATATACTGTTATAGTAAGATTTTACACAACTGTACATTCAGAGATTTAGAGAAATCGAAAATGTAGTAGGATACCCTGATGTAAGAAACATAGAAGCACACCAATTATTACTTGATTCCTGAAACAGTATCAGATTTAACTGCAAGACCATACAGTAAAACTACAGGATGATATGTATATTTGTTAATGAGTAGTTATGATTACTACAGGTGTGCATCAGTGAACCAAAACATTGATGGCAATATCTGCAATAATTACTGTTATGGACAATGGCTTTCACTAAATGTTATCACAAGTAACAAATAGTTAACAAATATTGCAGCACACCTCTAGATCTATAGTAAATGACAATTAACAGTTAACAAATATTGCAGCATGCCTCTAGATCTATAGTAATGCCATTGTTGAAAGATTCAGAAGTCTGAAAAAACAATATATTTTGGAAACAGTATATGTAAGTAATCTTAACAGAGTAGATACCCAAACCATATGCAGACACAGTCCAAGTCATTTGTCAAACATGTATTCAAGACCATCAGTTGACTTGATTAATTTTCTTAAAGGTAAAAAAATTAAGATACATAGCAAAGATGAAAAAGTGAAGATGTAAATTTATTCAGGGAGTAAAGGGCATTTATCTGAATATAATGAAGGTAATGAAAAAGTTCTTAAACAGTTATGCTCAACACAACACACTTCTGATTATTCAAAAGAAACATAACATAAAATAGAATAAAATGTCAAATGATAGTGCAAGAAGAAGGTAGAGAGCTAATCAATGAGACAGAGACTGTATATTTTTCATGACAGTAACAGGTACTATCTACAAAATAGTACATTTTGATCTAAACACTGGTTCACAGCCTAATATAGCAGAGAAAGTGCATCAAGCATGAAGAAGTGAACGTAGAAACAAAGTAGCGCTAGACATATTCAGTGAGTACATACATTGAAAACAACTTGTTTTTGATTATGTTAGTAAAGAATAACTTAATACATTGCAGTGCAGTTGCTGAAATAGTTAACTATATATGTATGTATGTACACATGTGTAAGTATATTTAGCTTTCAAGCTAGATAGGAGGTATAGAATGTTGAGTGATATAAAAAAAGATTTACAAAAGCAAAATTTTATTTTTACTACCATACATGTGTTTGATGGCCACTTGACCAGGTCTTAACTGCTTTAACACACATACTTGAATTACATATTCCTGATATGTTGGGCTTCTTGGGTGGCTGTTTGTGTCCTGCAGCTATACTTTGTTTTGGAGACTTCCTCCACTTCCCACTGTAAAGCAAGGGTCTATAGCCAGGCATACTGTTTGTACTCTAAAGAGTACAATTTTTTTCTGAACCTGCACTGGGGCTTTTTCAAACCATATGATGTATGTAACCATCCAGATTCATGCTCTAAACAGCTTGCTAACAGAGAGGATTGCAAATCTAAAAACAATACTTCTAATAGTTTTTGACTGAGCAGCTGAAAATGTTACATACACAAAGTCTGGGGTGGGGCGGAGGAACAGCTCAAGTGATATGACCACTTTTTAAATGCCAGGTAGATGGGGGATAGCAATAAGCATATGTAAGTACAAAACAGAATTCACTGGCTACACCCCTGCTGTCCAGCAGCTATAGAGTTAGTGCCTATAAGCAAATGGATTTAAAACAAATACTTATTTTAATGAGTGCTTGTGGTTTTGGTATATTCAGTCATCAGTCAGGTGTGACTGAGCATTTTTTTATTTTTCGAAAATCATGTGTCAAGTATTCATAGAGGAAACTTTTGTTTGGATCTTTTTGAAGTTACAGAAGATGATTTCTCATCTTTCAGTTTCCCACTGACCAATTTACGTCTACAGAACAGAGACTGTACTCAGTGTACCCCGATGGGGGTGGAGGGAAGACCTGCACCTACAACCTAAATTTCTAATTATTCTACTTCCTTAGATGCACCACCTCACAGAAAACTGCCCTACAGTTTTAACTTTTTCTCCGAAGTTGTGTGATCTCATAGGTAATACATTTAGAGACTGTCGGTGAGGGGCAGATTCCCCATATTCAGGGTTCCGGAAGGCATATATCCTCTTCAAAAGCACTGACAAAATAGCATATATTCTTTTAAAGTTTTATGGTGGTAAAATGGTCCACAGGAATTTTGTCTGGTTGATGTTGCATGTGGGTATACAGTTCAAGATAACTTCAGATCGACACATCTGCTTAACGTATTACAAATAAGGCACAGTGTTGCATTTTTAAGTTCAGTAATCAGACATTCCTAGACTTCAAATAGATCTCTGGCAACTTGCAGTTGGAAACTAAGTTCTAACAGACTCCTTATGGTCTGAGGAAGCCGGTTTCTCTATGAGGTAAAGTTGACAAGTCAATTTTACTCTCAATGTGCCTATGAGATAAGACATTGTGAATACAGAAAGAAGCAATGAAGTGCACTTCTGATAGTTGTAATTCTTGCTGGAAGTGTATCTGTGATTAGTCAAAAGGTGCTGCCATCAAACTCAATGTGTTGCCCAAGGAGGATTCCCTTATGATGCAGACATCTGCTTATTTTACCCTAGCCCATTCCATCTCATACTTCATTCTTATGATTGGAAAGGGGTCTTGTTGAATTTTACTGTGATCCAGCAAATGGGTCATCCATCTGCAGGGACACAGCAAGTATCAGTTGTCACTAAGATTGATGAACCTTCCCTCTAACACCGTGTTATTCATTTGGTCAGGGGTCAGGTAAGTTCCCAATGTAACCCTGCAGGTGGGCCTTCCCTCTCCAGGAAAATACTGAGCCTATGGCAATTTTCCCACTAAGGCTGTCATTCCCTGTTTAAGAGAGACATGAGCTGGGGGTTAGGCAACATATACATTGATAGAGGTGGGGGAATGAAGATATGCAAGGAAAGCAAATCCTAATTTGGTTCTTTATAACTGCCCCCAAGATATTGGATCACTCATATCCTTCATGGTACAATGCAATGACGTGTCTAGCCAGGAATTAATTTTTTAGTCACCATCACAATATGCCCTACAATTAGACAGAACAATTACTCCTCCTCCTGGGACAGCCAAGCTGATATAAGCTGCTCAATTCAGTCTTACTATCCAGCTCTTTTACTATTTGAGCCACTAACAGAACTGAGGCCTACTAGTTCTTATAAGTTCATAGGTATATAGGTAAGTACTAGGCAAGCCCTTGCAGGCCATTTTATGCCTAGTTAATTTTCCTTTTTGTGCTTGAAATTACCTATCCTATTTGGTTTGAGATTGCCCTTGCCCATACTGTGATCAATAATTATATACCCCTAATAAAAATAACTGGGATCATATCATGCATAATTTGAGGGGGGCCATGCATGGGATAAAGCATTTAGGAGTTGCTACTGTGTATTGGTATTATGGGGGGCATTCCTGGAAAAAAATTGTCTGATTCCCATCCATAGATCTATGTTGCAATTGAAAATGAGCAGGAATGAACTTTGTTTTATGTGGATGGGGAGTCTGTTCCACAGCAGCAGAGTACACTCTGAAATATACCTGTCCCTTCATACCATTTTGTTGATGTTGTAGAGGAGGTTTAGATACTAGACTGAATATTTCTGATGCCATTTGACTTTATAATGTGCAGTAAATCCGTCAGTAATGGGTTGGAGGACGCCATGTATGCCAGACACAAGAAACATCTTAGCAGTCTGTGGGATACCGAGTATGGTCAGAGGACCGTGAGTTGGTCCATGCATGACATGTTGTTTAGGTCTTGTACCCTTTTAGTAAGCTATCTTTGTAGGCATTCCAGTTGTTGCATGTGACTAGGCAGATACATGCCAAAGTAGGCATTGTTTTCGATGACTGGCGTAATGAGGGTGGAGTAAAGAAGGATAATGACATCCCTAGATCTAGACTCAATCTCCTTTTTATGAGCTCTGCAATATAAAAAATACTTTCTTACAACAATAGACACATGTTGGTCAAACGTTAGGTCACTGTCTACATAAGTTCCCAAATCCCAAACAACTGGGTCATCACTTGGGGGAGTATTGTTAATGTGGAAGCTCCCTGGAGTACTCGACTCCCCAAAAGATACAGTAATATATTTTTGGCATTTAGTTTGAGATCATGACTTTGGCACAAGTTATTTATTTCAAACAAACCTTGCTGCAAGCTTAGTCAGCCAGAGACCTTTGATATTGGCTTTTTCTTCAGAAAATAAGATGCCAAACAAGAGAGGTCCCAGCACAGAACCCCTGATAACTCCTCTGGTGCATGGTCTGTTTGTGGAGTTAATTTTAGCTATTTGGATTATTTGTGTCTATCTGTGAGGCAGTTGGCAATTCAGTGAGTGATGTAGGGGTTTAGTCCCAGTTTATTTAGTGTTTCTACTATGCCTGAGTCAGCAATTGTGCCAAAAGCTTTGGCCAGGTTGAGGTATATGGTCTGTACCAGTTTGCCTTCATCCATTGCTTTGGTGAGCGTTTCAAAAAAAATCCACCAGGCTGATTAAGCATGACCTGTTATTTATGAATCCAAAATGAGATGGTCCAGTGTTTGGAGGTTGCCTATGTTCTTGTTGATTAATTCCATGATAAGTCTTTTCATTGCTTTGCTTATGCGGCTGCTCAGACTTATGAGTCTCTAATTGCCAATGATTGTAATTGCCCTTAGTCAGGGATTTATCTATTTGCCGAAGCTGAAAGCAAGAACTCTTTTATGATTTCAACCTAATTTCGACAATTGCTGGTATGTTATTGAAATAGAAGAAATAAATAGTACTTGCTAGCATTCATTTGTATTTGTCAGATAATGGGCTTTCATCATCGTCATATGAAATTGGTAACATTTGATTGTATTGAATATTATTGTTGGCAGTACCTTCTTAGTCATCTACAGTTTGAGACAGATGTTAAAGGTACCCATCCACATGGGTTTGTTAATACCAGTGTCTGATGAAATACATCACAGAACAAATCATGCTTCAAATGATACTTCTGCATTATCAGATGGAATTCCAATTATATCAATGTGCTTTGCCGTGTGAGGTCAAAAACTAACTTATATAACTTTGCATTAATATGGGTCATTCTGACTTGTTTTATATCACTTAATCAAAATAATTGTTATTTAGAAAAAAATAGTGTTAATCTGAATTTTTTGCAAATTCAGTAAATGATATTAGACTAGCAGTGAGGAGGTGTGTGTGTGTGTGTGTGTGTGTGTGTGTGTGTGTGTATATATATATATATATATATATATATATATATATATATATATATATATATATATATATGCAGAAGGTTAGAATCACATGTGCCAAGAAACACTCAGTGCGCATAAAATCTACCCCAAGATTCATCAAGCAGCCATGCAGAAACAAGTTATTCCTGCATGGCAGGGACCATTCCTGTTCAGCACGGCAGCATGCCATGCATATTTATGAAGGTGTACTGCCATGCTCTAAAACGGACATGGTTCCATGTATGAGCACGGGGGGGGGGGTGTCTGAGAGCAGAGCTCTCACAATGCACATGCCCCCTGCACTCCAGAATTGCCTTTCGGCAATTAAAAATGAGCAAGAATGCTCATAACACCCCCAACCCATTAGGAAAACAAAAACCCTGTGGCAAAGGTATAAGGGATGATTGTCCCTACCAAGCATACCTTTCAACTCTACAGATTTTCACAGAATGTCCAGATTTTTGCCTTAAATTTTTGGTGTGTTCCCCTTAAAGGTGTACCTTTCTGGCAAACAGTTAAGGATTGAAGTCATTAAATAATGGAAAAACATTTGAGTTTAAGACTCCACACATCCTTCTGAAAATTCAAGCTAATCTAAAACCTATTATTTTATTAACATTTTAGGTCTGTAAGAGCAATATTTAAAATCTGTCCTTATTTGTCCCCCCATCACTGTAGTCTTTGTCCAGATATTTTGCTATAACAGGTTGAGAGGTATGACCAAAAACTCCAAAAAGCAAGGTGCAGAAACGGAGATGATGTACAATCCACTATAGAGCTTTATTCAACCACCAAATCCACAAACAGTACGAAACAGAATGAAAAACGAACACTTGAAAATACATAAACGCCTTAGATATTCCACCATGCGTTTTCGTCTCATACATAGACTTCATCAGATGATCAGCCTGTTTCAGGAGGACCAATATTTAAATACAACCAATTAATCAGTTTATTATACAATTAAGTAATCTACCAATAAGTTATAAAAGTACTTAAGACCATAATTATACCCATACTTCAAAAAGGCTTTCTAAAATTTATCAAATCAACACTATAGTTCTTTATTCTTCTCAAATTAAATAATATTATTATAAAATCTTCAAAAAAAGTCATTATTTAAAAAAGTCATTTTTTAAAAAAAGTAGTTTCTAATATAAAAGTATAAATAAAATACAGGATATTCATTTTGTGCAGACCTGTGCCCTCTAGTGGCTATGTTTAGGTTATATTTCATATCCCTTTAGAGCTTAGCAGATCTTAGCTTTAACAAAGGTTTAATAGAGCTATAGTCATTTAAACCTGGGGGGTCACTTGCTTCCAGGGTTATCTGCCACCATAGCTCCCTGTATTCTATTTTATCTTCCCAAGGACCCCTCTAATGTCATTTTTAATTTGTTCTAAGACCATAAAACCAAAACTAGCATCTGAACAGGGCCTAGTATGTTTTAAAAGAGCATTAGTTTCCTTTCCCACTGAAATTTCATAACTATGTTCATAGATCCTTCTTTTTAATTTCCTTTCTGTCTTTCCAACAATGAAGTACCCACATGTCCTGCAAATAGCTAAATATATAATTCCCTTAGTCTCACAATTGTAATATTCAGAGCTATTTATCCACTTTTTTCTACTTTCCAGGTAGTAATTTTCTAAATTTAAAATATATATACATTGGGTACAATGGCCACATTTATACGTTCCCTTCTTACCCCTGTTATTACTACCTACTTGTTTGTTCTCTAAAATAGTTCTGATACAATGGGAATTCTTATAGATCACCTTTTGTGGTATATTGGACAAATCTTCTATGTCCGAGAGGGAAACAAATCTCTCCCATTCCCTTAAAAAAATCTTTTTAACATTACTATTTAAAACATTATATTCTAGTATTAAGGCCTGATTAAAATCCTCTCTAGCCTTTTCTTTGATAAAAATATTACTGTATTCTTTACATCCTAGTATGGGTTTAAATTTGTCAATTCTCCCTTTTTCCACTTCTTCCTTTATTTGGGTAATGAAATTCAGAGGGTAGCCCCATTCTAAAAACATTTTCTGTAGTAACTCACACTCCTTAAGAAAATCACTTTCCGAACTTGTCATACGGCAACCACTTACAAATTGTCCCTTCACAATGTTTTTCTTACAATGTAAAGGGTGTGCACTTTCAAAATGCAAGAAGAAATTGCAGAAAGTTGGTTTTCTATATATTTTAGTTTCAAAATTTGTACCTACTTTATATACCTTAATGTCCAAATATTGCAGGCTAATGTCAGAAATTTTATATGTAAACCTCAAAAAATTAGTTGTATTACTTATATACATTATAAATTCCTCTACTTTTATATTAGAAACTACTTTTTTAAAAAATGGCTTTTTTAAATAATGACTTTTTTGAAGATTTTATAATAATATTATTTAATGGGTTTTAATTAGAGAAGAATAAAGAATTATAATGTTGATTTGATAATTTTTAGCAAGCTTTTTTGAAGTATGGGTATAATTATGGTCTTAAGTACTTTTATAACTTATTGGTAGATTCCTTAATTGTATAATAAACTGATTCATTGGTTGTATTTAAATATTGGTCCTACTGAAACAGGCTGGTCATCTGATGAAGTCTATGTATGAGACGAAAACGCATGGTGGAATATCTAAGGCGTTTATGTATTTTCAAGTGTTTGTTTTTCGTTCTGCTTTGCACTGTTTGTGGATTTGGCAGTTGAATAAAGCTCTATAGTGGATTGTACATCATTTCTGTTTCTGCACCTTGCTTTTGGAGTTTTTGGTCATTTTGGGCAGTTTACACCACTTTATTATTTGGTTATTGGTAGTTTGAGTGGCGAGGAGATGGAGACGCAACCACTTCCTGATCCCAGAGGGCAGGATGAACTGGGCCAATCACAGAAATTGATTGGCCAGCTTACTGAATTGATAGATTTACTTACCCCACTCAGCCAATTCTTTGGTGGGGATTTACGGAAACCTAGCTCAGCGTCATAAGCCAGGAACCGAAGGGTTATTTATACAGGACGAAAATCCAAGGGAGCTTATTGGCATAGTACAAGGTGTAGGCGACCCTGGAGAGGAAAATGTGAAACTTTTAATCCAGCTACTACTCCGAACATCTTTAAAGTGGACGAAAATGGAGTTAGTTCCAATAAGAGCAGAAATACTGGGCAGAGATCAAAGGCACCAGATGCTAGAGCTATGGAGACAGGTACTGTCAAAACTAAAGTTTTTAAAGATATGAAGGACTGGTTACGGACTAAATATTCATTTAAACTTGATCACTCTAACAACAAACAGTATGTTTCTGGCGACTCATATAGAAGTAAATGTGATAAACTTTACAAATTAATGCATAAATATTGAACATTAGAGATTGAAAACGAATATTTAAAAGAATGTATCTCTAGGGAAATTGTACCTAAAGGCCTACAGGTATATAAATTTCCCAATAATGTTTTGGTTGGTTCTACTTTTTACAATGAACTCATTGAAGTGTTTAATAAATGTGGTTTAGATGTATTAAGATTAATCATTAGGGAAAATGTTAGGAATCAGGATTTAATCCAAAAGGATATAAATGAGTTAGACCAGCAGGTAAAGGAGGACTTAAAGTTTACTATTAAGGAGGAGAAAGAAAAATATTATTCCATTAGAAATGATATAGACAACAAATGTGATGATTTAGTTTTACAGAAAAATTAAAAAGTTAGAGAGGGATATTAAGGAATATAATAGCAACAATAGTTACCCCATACCTCCACAGAAGTATTCTAAACACACTTTTGATAGACACAATCTTAATGAACCTATGGTGGAAAACAAAAGGAATGAAGAACATTTTTATGATGATGAACAGGAATATGATCAAGATTACCCCTCTCTAAGGAGATCTGAAAGACTGATGAATAAACAAGACTTACAAGAGACACATTTTCAGGGGGGGGAGAGAAGGGGAGGGGGAGATACTAAGGAATACTCA
Organism: Protopterus annectens; assembly: GCF_019279795.1. Lineage (NCBI taxonomy): Eukaryota > Metazoa > Chordata > Ceratodontiformes > Protopteridae > Protopterus > Protopterus annectens. Next base: position 226,865,571 of record NC_056742.1, read on the forward strand.
CCTAACCCACCCCACCATATCCCCTACTGGTATTCTTGTGGAAAGGGTCAGGAATGCATACAATAATTATTCTATATACAATTTTAGCAATCTAAATATAGTAAAGGAACATTTGGGATTTTTTTCTAAGGGGTTGAAGTTCATTCCCTATAAAAAGGGTGATATGACTAGAAGCCTACTAGATATTAAGATGTTTCTGAGAAAAGTTAATTTAAATATCATGTTCCCAGTTAAAAAAGTAAACAATAATACTGAATTAAAACCAGAAAGTACTTATAATCCCCCCTTACACCCCTAGTTAAGAAATTTAGAAAGGGTGTTAGAAAAGGAAATAAGAAAAGAACAGACTAAGGTGGGGTATAAATGAAACTTAAAAGAGAGAGAAATAATGTATGAAATTAAGGACAATAAAATATTAGGGTAATGAAACCAGATAAAGGAGGAGGAATGGTGCTTATGGACAACATATTATATGAGAGCAAGATGAACACATTATTATGGGATGAAACAAAATATTGTAATGTATGTTTAAATGAGATTAATATAGCTTATAATAAAATAGATGTGAGTATAAATGATATGTTCTATGAGAAATTGATTGATTATAATACTTTTATGTATTTGAAAGTAGATAAACCCAAAACTCCTACTATATTTGGTATACCTAAGATACATACATGTGAAAGTGACACCCCCCCCCCAAACTTAGACCTATTGTATCTGCAGAGGGATCTAAAATCTATGCTTTGGCTAAATATGTAGATAAAAAATTTAAAAAAATTATGGCTATGTATGAATACTATATTAAGGGATTCCTGGGACCTTTTAAAAGAAATTTCTAAATTTCTAACAAGTTATATCATGATAATCTTTTTTTTTGTAACCATAGACATCATTAATTTGTTTTCTTCCATTCCCCACAAGGAGGGGATGGAAATGTTGGAGGAGATTGTGTATGAGGACAAAATATTAACAGAGGATGAAAAACTAGTAAATATATGGTTGATGGATTTGATTTTAAAGAATAATTTTATTTATTTTAATGGTGAATTTTATCAACAAATTCAGGGGATAGCAATGAGAGCTGCCTGTGCTCCTACATACGCAAACTTGGTCCTTGCTAAATGGGAGGAGAAATATATTTTTAATACTGAATTTGAAAAATGTTGGTCTTTATATCGTAGGTTTTTGGACGACATAGTAATTTTTTGGACAGCTGGAAAAGATAAATTAGAGGAATTTATAATGTATATAAGTAATACAACTAATTTCTTGAGGTTTACATATAACATTTCTGACATTAGCCTGCAATATTTGGACATTGAGGTATATAAAGTAGGTACATATTTTGAAACTAAAATATATAGAAAACCAACTTTCTGCAATTCCTTCTTGCATTTTGAAAGTGCACACCCTTTACATTGTAAGAAAAATATTGTGAAGGGACAATTTGTAAGGGGTTGCCGTATGACAAGTTCGGAAAGTGATTTTCTTAAGGAGTGTGGGTTACTACAAAAAATGTTTTTTAGAGAGGGGCTACCCTCTGAATTTCATTACCCAAATAAAGGATGAAGTGGAAAAAGGGAGAATTGACAAATTTAAACCCATACTAGGATGTAAAGAATACAGTAATATTTTTATCAAAGAAAAGGCTAGAGATGATTTTAATCAGGCCTTAATACTAGAATACAATGTTTTAAATAGTAATGTTAAAAAGATTTTTTTAAGGGAATGGGAGAGATTTGTTTCCATCTTGGACATAGAAGGTTTGTCCAATATACCACAAAAGGTGATCTATAAGAATTCCCATTGTATCAGAACTAGTTTAGAGAACAAACAAGTAGGTAGTAATAACACGGGTAAGAAGGGAACATATAAATGTGACCATTGTACCCAATATATATATATATTTTAAATTTAGAAAATTACTACTTGGAAAGTAGAAAAAAGTGGATAAATAGCTCTGACTATTACAATTGTGAGACTAAGGGAATTATATATTTAGCTATTTGCAGGACATGTGGGTCCTTCTATGTGGGAAAGACAGAAAGGAAATTAAAAAGAAGGATCTATGAACATAGTTATGAAATTTCAGTGGGAAAGGAAACTAATGCTATTTTTAAACATACTAGGACCTGTTCAGATGCTAGTTTTGTTTTTTTGGTCTTAGAATAAATTAAAAATGGTATTGGGGGGTCCTTGGGAAGATAAAATAGAATACAGGGAGCTATGGTGGCAGATAACCCTGGAAGCAAGTGACCCCCCCAGGTTTAAACGACTATATCTCTATTAAACCTTTGTTAAAGCTAAGATCTGCTACACTCTTAAGGGATATGAAATATAACCCAAACATAGCCACTAGAGGGCACAGGTCTGCACAAAATGAATATCCTGTATTTTATTTATACTTTTATATTAGACACTTCTTTTTTTAAAAAATGACTTTTTTAAATAATGACTTTTTTGAAGATTTTATAATAATATTATTTAATGGGTTTTAATTTGAGAAGAATAAAGAACTATAATGTTGATTTGATAAATTTTAGCAAGCTTTTTTAAAGTATGGGTATAATTATGATCTTAAGTACTTTTATAACTTATTGGTAGATTACTTAATTGTATAATAAACTGATTAATTGGTTGTATTTAAATATTGGTCCTCCTGAAACAGGCTAGTTATCTGATGAAGTCTATGTATGAGACAAAAACGCATGGTGGAATATCTAAGGCGTTTATGCATTTTCAAGTGTTCGTTTTTCGTTCTGTTTCATACTGTTTGTGGATTTGGTGGTTGAATAAAGCTCTATAGTGGATTGTACATCATCTCCATTTCTGCACCTTGCTTTTGGAGGTTGAGAAGTATGCCACCAAGCCAAACGTTAGTAGGATAACATAGGTAGCATAAGCCTATAGCGCACACCTCCCAACCAATCAGAGTAAGGAATGTGGACAAAGCCAAAAGGGACAATTATCCCACAAAGCAGACAGTTGATAAAATAACAGGTTTCACATTAGCAGGAATATTCTGAAGGGTATAGATAAAATACAACAACAAAACTTTTTTTCTTTTTTTTATTATAAATGCGATAAAGTTTAAGCATAGCTGCGCGGGTGTGGCCATTGATTAGCTACACTTAGTCCAGCTTAAACAGCACAAGAAGTTAAATAGTAAAAGACATCCAACATAAACAGTATTACAACAGTGTAGTAGATGCAGCATATGCTTTGCAAACAGCCATTCCCGGTTTGATCCCCACTGTAACCAATTTACATTTTACATGTGAAAGCAGTCCATAAATGTTTTTTTAGTATTACCTACTAGATAACATATATTTGTTAATTGGAGTACTGCATTAGATCCAGATGCAAGGTGTCGGTTTAATCAAGTTGTGAAATTCCCATATAAGCACAACTGCCCTATACAGTATAGTCACACATGAATAAATGTAATGAAAGCATATTTGGGGAAGTCCGGGACAGTAAACAAATTTATAATATGTAATGAAAGATGAATCAATGCCATACAGCAGATAGTCTATAAAATCAAAAATAAGCAACGCTAGGCATTGCACAGCTCTGCTTACCAGGTGTAAGCATTGCATAAATATGACTGCAAAGCAATGAGTAGCCCAGCTAAGTGGATTTGCCCATTGGTAAGCAGTGATGAATCTGTCCCTTTAAGCAATGCCAACCTTAGCTAAGCAGGTTTGCCTGTAGCTTAGCTTAGCTCAACATATTCAAAACTATCCAATCATGGAAAAGGGCAGGAAATCAACCATATTTAAACCCCACAGGTGGGAATACAGCTCATAACTGGTTGCAGCTTCCCACTGTATGCACAAGGGCAGGAGTTGGAGATGGATTGCAATTCTGGGCACAGCTCTAGGCCATACAGGAGTACAATATCATGGTAGGACTCCTGGTAAAAAAACATGATGAGAGACTGCTGCAGGGCCAGTACCAGGGCTCCCAATATAAAGCGGAAGCCTGGGACCATTTCTCCCATGATGTCATCAGATGATTTTGTATATATATATATATATATATATATATATATATATATATATATAGATATATATATATGGAGAGAGAGAGAGAGAGAGATATGTGTAATATGTAGACATACATCTATATATATATATATATATATATATATATATATATATATATATATATATATATATATACCACATTTGTTTGATACTGCATTTGACTGCACAGGTCATATGTCACATATCAGGTGTGTGTTATGTTAACATATGCAGTATTGTGGCCCCATTGCATATCAGGGAAGAGGCTGGCATGTCAATAAGGGTGTGTACACTCCTCATAGCCACAGCAAGCTTTGAAGGTTGTCAGTGTAATTGGATTTTATTGATCATACATGCACTGCTTATGATGAGATCTGCAAATCAGAGGTCAGGCATTCACTATTGACATCTGTCCTCTTATAATCCCAAGTATGAGTCAGACAAACACATAGGGGCGGTGAGCAACAGACCAAACATAACTGCCACACATATACACATTCAGCAATGCTGTGTACACTTGTGATGTATGGTGCACAATACATGCCAGGGTGCTGAACGGGTTCACAGCAATACTGTGCACATGGGTGCAGTGTGTTCCGGGGAAGGGGCATCACCTACTAACACAACTCATGCATCACAGAGATGTATAATGTTGGTAACAGGGATTGAGTATAGCTGCAGTGCATGCTGTTGAGTGCCATATGTCATGCAGGTTGACTGTTGGGTAATGAGAGGTCTGTGCAATATCTTTGTGCCACCTCACCTATAAGTGTGTGTGTGTGTGTGTGTGTGTGTGTGTGTGTGTGTGTGTGTGTGTGTGTGTGTGTGTGTGTGTGTGTGTGTGTAGAGGTAAGCAATGACATACAGGTCTTAAATTAATTCTTTTGTTTTCCGCTCACAGGTGGCGAGGTGTGTCATAGTCCCTCCTACAGGCAAACTGATGTTAGTGTCCATACAGACTCTGACAATGATGATAGGTATGGTGAGGCACAGGCAGGGTTGTTAGGGGCTGAAACTGTTCCATCGGTTGACATCTCACTTTTATCCACCCCATCCCTGCACACAGTCATAATGCCTATACATACCCCTTTACCAGTGGCCATAGATGAGGGACAGTTGGAGGGTGGTGGCATGAGACAGGACAGTGTGGTGACTATGGCAAATGTGTCTGTACACAGTAGCCATAGCCAAATGACCAGCAAGGTACCACACAGGCAGATGTACAAGGGTGCTCAGAGGAGGTCTGCTGGCCATCATGCCCCTAGCAGAAGTGCCACATCAGGTGTCAGCAGATGCATGTTCGGGCCATCATTGAGGCACAGGCATGTATGGAACATTATATCAGACAGAGTCTGAGGCTCCACAGGGCTACTCCTTCTGCTGTACTTGACAACATCAGTGATCTTGCAGGCACCTACCGTTATTTTTCAGACGTCCTGGATAGACGATTGGGTGAGATGGTGGGACTCCTTGACCATGAAATGTCTGTGTTAGAGCATATGGTGGGAGTAGGGCGACAGCCACGTGGACATAGGTCAGGAACACCAACAGGTGGAGGTCTACATGGACATCCAACAAGTCACAGCTGCTCCTGTAGTGGCAGTACCAGCACCAGTACTGCAGGGGGGGCTGCCCACACCATAACACAGCAGGTCATGTGCATGTGGTTCTGGCCAGTCCCAACAGGGACCCTGATCCAGCAGACATCTCAGGGGAGAGTATCATATCTGGGCTTGTACCTGGTAGTGCCAGTGGAACCCCTGCATGCAGAGTTATCGTGTCCATGGCTGGAGATGGTGAACTGCAAACCCTGCCATGTACAGTCTGTAGCTGTCCAATAAACCCCTATATAGGGCAGCCACATGGCAGAACTGTGCACACACACACACACACACACACACACACACACACACATACACACACACACACACACACACACACACACACACACAGACACACACACACACACACACATATACATCACCAACAAAGCTAGGGCACCTTTATACCTACACACACCACATCTGCACAGCTCAATTGATCACAAAACCCCCTAAAACACACACAAGATGTCAACCAAATGGCTCAGCCTAGGTCTCTGGCAAACCCACAACACACCCTGTGCATATGATGATACCTGTACCACATCCCTGTCATCCATACCATCAATGCAGGGACAGACTAATATGGTTCTGATGCACAGGGTAAATGTACTAAGGTTTAGCAATGTAATGCTGTGTAACATGTTTTCAGCTGGAAAGTTTAAAGTTTACATGTCAGATATGTAGTTATCCAGCCATAATGCATTATAGCTGTTATTAACACTGACTGATTGTGGTCTCCATAATGTATTCAGTTTGCGTTGTAGGTGTCTTTGTGTCAGCAGGATGTTCATCTGCTGTCATTTCCTACAAGCGGTATGGCACTGTGCTGACAGATTGACTCTGTCATATCCTGGGTACAGCTGAACAGAAGTAACAGGTCTCTATTACAGTTACTGCATGGCTGACAGGGCTGAGGAGTGTATACAGGTGAGTGCATGGTGGCTGATGTCAGCAGCCATTCTACAGTGAACACTGCTAAGTGTACTGGGTGGCACACACCACATGTTTTTGATAACACACACACACACACACACACACACACACACACACACACACACACACACACACACACACACTCACACAGACACACAAACACACACACACACATAGGCTTTGGTGTTGATGCAATACACTGTAGACATGGATGTACTTAATTTTGCAGTGAACCCATTTTCGCCTCTGTAATTCCACCAAGATGAAATAGGCAAAATATCACATCACTAAATAATCAGTCTGCTAGTTTAATGTCATTGACGATGGTACTGACAGGGTATATGTCCTCTTCCCCAATGTAGTTCAATCTTGGAGTTGGTCAACATAGGTGTGCCAGAGTGGGTGGCACAGCCCTCCACTTTGGAGTGTGTGGAGTGGTGTAGAATGACACATAGTGTGATTTACAGCTACTTAACCTGTTAACATAAACTTTACAGTATTACAGCAGACTAAGCGGGGGGGGGGGGGCGGATACACACAACAATAACTCCAATGAGGGTGGTTGCGCCCACAACATCCACACCCAACTATATATACTGACTCCAGTATCGCAGTACAGTTGTACAGTGGGGAAGAGGGCATTTACACATCTACTACTAGTTTTGATGGAATGAATTTCCACAAGATGATTCTTTGCAATTTTAGCATTTGCCAGCCAGTTCTCGAACAGGTGACCTCCTGGGACATGTATTTTCTGCAAACTGAAGTAGATCCCTTCTCATACACACACACTTACTTGACAACACTGAGAGAAGAACCCATATATTGGCACTTATTGCTACTAATATGTTTGGCCTTAATTGCACACATCACTCAGCTTTTAGGATGAGGTGTGTCCTGAGTTTCTTGTTAAATGAAGAAAATTACCAGGCCTTCTACAGTATGATAATGGAGGATGTACTGGGTGTTAATGAGCAATACATAGAATGACATACTGTCATATACATATTGACAAACACATAGTCATAGACACATCTGGGACACCTGGGTATATCAGTGCTAACTACCTTGTCATGAGTCAATTCTGTTACAGATAATTTGGACACAGCACATGCTTCATTGGGCTGGATAGTGTAATCAGTTACCTGTATGGCTGATGGTGACAGTGGTCCTCATACAGTGGACCTTGGGACATGTACTGGGGATACCATGGTGTAAAGACAGAATACCAAGCAACCACACCCCACATTGGATATTTTACTCACTAAAACCCATGATAATACCCGGACATACCCACAATCACACATTGACCAGTACTGCAATACAACCCCTTGCCTATCTCATCAGTGCTACTATATGGATATGCATTTATTGCAAATGTCACAGGGATAGTAGTGTGAGGGTTTGTCATAGCTCTCTGAATGTCAGCAGCATCACTATCCCTTATAATATATGATAAGGTGTATTGCATATGGAGAATATGGCCTCAGAATGCTCTATCGTACAAATATACACACTTGCACACATACACACATTTGCCAGGAATCAGAGGGTAATGCATGCCTATCTACCCATTTGTACAACAGTGTTGTGCTGGTACTGAGAGCTCCAAGTAGCACATAGAGTGAAGAGTTTAACAAGGTACATTTAATATCCATTACAGCAGCAGCCATTTCTAACTATGGCAATGGGGGGTGTAGTGGGTGAGAAGGCCTCAGGGTATTATCAACTACAAGTTTAAAAACACACAGACACTGTTATTCTCAGTAATGCACACTGACATATTTGTCAGTACCGGGGTCCATAGGTGCAAGTGTTCCTAGATGTGTACCAGGATATTGTCCATGGAGAGATGAGAGGAGTAGGGGATGTGGGTACAGTTGTATCAAGCCACCTGAGGTTTGTCAGCAGGCTATCTATCAACTGATGCTACTTGAGT